>NC_072740.1:16817485-17117485 GCF_026930045.1 Uloborus diversus
AAAACAAATTGGATATGAGAACTCAACAAGGAGTCATGGTAGGATATGCGTTTCATACGAAAGGTTACAGAATTTGGGATCTCAAAAATCGCGAAGTGACAGAAACGCTGATTGTTAAATTCGATGAAAATAAATTCTGGGCGACCCCCCCCCCCCAGAAACGAGAAACAGAGGGACACAGTTTTAATGTCACTACTGAGTAAATCTGAAGTAGAAGAAGAATATCCTGGAAAATCATAAAATAGCATGTGAAATGGGTTAAAGAAAGTCCAAGGCAAAATAAAGAATGCTGGATAAGTATTATTCTATTGACACGACGGTTCTAAAGTCCGAATCGTGAAGCCGAGGTTTATTGTTCTGAAAATAACATTGAATATGACACAAAATATTTTAATTTCACTTGTGATGATAATTCAAGAAAAGTATAGGATTTTTATGAGATAGGGGGGATAATTCAAGTATGCTAGAAGCTAACATTTCCGAGATTTAAAATTGGCAAAACGGAATGGCTCAAGAAATTCAGGTGATATGAGAAAAAAAGTTTACGTATTGGTTCCACTGAATGAAAGTTTTAGAAAGAAAAAAGGGGTACAAATGGTTTTTTTTATTTAAAACAAATGAGCAGAATGAAATAATGAGCCTTCAAGACCAGACTGGTAATTTTAAATACCCACCAGGTGGGGGGGGGGGGGTACTTTCGCAAGTGTTCTCTCTAGTAATTTCCTTTCCTTTGATTGAAGCTTTCTTTTAATTTTTGTGTATAAGCTACATTGAGTCCATTTCCATGTTGATGTTTGCAATGCGTATCTATATGCGGATGTAAAAGAGGAGATTTGTGAGACAACCTGAAAGGTTTGTCCATCTCTGAAATCTAAATTTTGTCTGTAAATTGAATAAATCGTCATTCTGATACAGATTACGCCTCGAATCACGACGACCGGATTTCAATGGGGGGAGGGATGGAAGCGGAGTATATTTCAATTAGTGAATAATCTAAGGATGTGGGTTAAAGGAATTTTAAATCAATTGGCTACGAAAAGAGTTCAGAATTTTAGATTGTCACAGTACAGAGTACTATTAATCAATCTAGTTGCAATCGATTTTTCTAGTTCTGCAATAGGAAATTGCAGATACTAAGCAGATTGATGTGGGGGTACTATTTCCTAAGGAATTTGATTGATAAAAATGAATTTGGAATACAAATTTGTTGAAACTAAAAATAATGTAGCTGATTGTTTTACAAAACCTTTCTCTAGGGAAAATTTACATAAAGCTTGAATTGCAATAACATATTTTTCTAGAGTTTTTTTTTTCTGAAATGTTTCAATTATTCCATTATGTTTAACTTACAATTTGTGCACACAAACGGATGGCCTGTAATATATTTCTATTTTTTTTATTCATGTCTTAAAGTATTTCATTCTAGCCGCCTGAATTTCCTTCATCTAAATTTATTCACTAATGCAATATTATTTCTATGAGTTTAGTGGTATGCAAATGTAAAGAACTACGTAACTTTTGACCAGAATTGAATGTGGTGGTCTCATTTTATCAAGATGGCAGTTCGTGGTTGTGTTCCGCTTGGAATTTCAAAGAAGCTTCTAGTCTGAACGATGTTGCGATGATTCACTGAGTGACATGAATGCCGGTAATGGAAGTTTATAAGTACCTTTTTCATTTATATTTTTATGTTTTAGGATGTAATTTGTAATCACAAATGCTTTTGAGTTTTAGAGCGTTCTTAGCCACTAAAGCCTATCCTACGGTCTGTGTGCCATATTGGGCCCCTAAAGCTGATTTTTGTGTGCCCGTTGTCAGGTTTTATGTTACAATCAGGAACTATGTATTGGAACAAGATAAACTAATTTTTTTTTTTTAATTTAAATGTGATGGATCATACAATTCATTTACGTCTGGATTTTTTAAACTTGTAATTCAATATTGGTTTTTATGGGTAGTTGAATATTATCATTTCAAGAATCACCGGAATATAGAAATTTCTGTTGCTAGTGCTAAATTAAACGTAATTTATTTCATTATTTATTTATTTTTTATTTTTATTTTCCAGTAAATTTTAGAGCACCGATTCTTTGTTTTTACATGTTATTAAAATTGTAGGAACCAAATCAGAATGTTAAGTACTTTATTATTTATTGTACGTATGTTTGTAAAAATTTAAAGGAACAAAATTTAAAGTCAACTTCTTAATGAAAGCAACAATAAAGATTAGAGTTTAAAGTACGATGTATTACAGCGTATGAAACTTTCTTCGTATATTCAGACTTGTGACACTTATCAAACAAAATTATAGATTATTTTTACTATAATGCAAATAAAAAGCAGTTATTTTGCAAATGTGAGCATATTTAAATTTACAGTTAAAAGAGGTGCGGTCCTCTGTCAAGCATTTCCAAGAAGGGTAGCATTGTTTACAACAAGAACGGCGGGCCAAATGTGGACTTACAATTTCTTGATTAGAACTGGCAGTATCAGATTTAATCTATTTCTTGACATGTTTGTCGATTTATTCTTTTGTTAAAAACTTTCAACTTTTCTGATCGATTTTCACTTTTTACTGAATTGACTTTAACTAAGCCATCTTGATTTTGGGAATATAGAATTGTTTCTTCCGGGTTTCAGGTAAATTCTGAAAAACTTAAAGATAAATTGTCTAAATCCTATCAAAAGAAGTAGCACTTTAAAAAAAAGTCGCTGGTGGATTAAATGGGGACATCGATAGCTGTTCAAAACGGGGGGGGGGGGGCGTCCACATTTTGAAAGACATAAAATATAAATGAAACATCTTAAATTATGCTTAAATATTAAGACAGATATAAGATAGAATGCTCTTACGGTATTATTTTATTTCAACTCAAATGATTTTTTTATGCAATTCCTTAGTACTTAGAAAAAAGCTCCAAAAAATTAAATTTAAACAATATAATAACACAATTGTGGAATAAAATATATGAAAAAAAAATATTTTAAAAAATAATAAGTAAAATATTTCATATTAAGTACAGGAGTCTAAATAATTATTTTACATCACACATTGTTTCATATTCAGATTTCTAATAATGGGCAGCTGTCAAAGAAAAAGAATATGAAGCTGGTATCAGTTGAACATAGCTCGAGCTGTTAACAAGTGTTGGAATGGAATATAAGTTTAAAAAAAAGAAAAAGAAAGAAAAAAACATCTACGGTTTTCAGTGCTACTATAGCAACTCGGGGAGGGGGGGGGGGGCTAAAAGAGGCTAGATACAGTATTCATTGTTTTAAATGAATACCTCAATATTTCCCAATTGGTTGTCTTAAACGTCGACCTTGCTCCATTTTCTAAAAAAATAATTCTCTACCACATCCTAATTATTGCTTTGAAGTAAACATATTGCAATCCAATAATCTGTAGCCTATTATAAGAAGAAACTAGTTTCAAGTTTTATTATCCTTAAGATATATATTCTCCCAATCACCGATCACTTCAGTTGTCCGATCGAAAAAAATAAATATTACTCTTAATCAACGGTCTCCTATGTATTACAAAATCCTTCAAAACTACCGAAAGTTAGAAGGATTTTTTTAAATTGTATTTCAGAAACCAGTATAAATGCATTTCTTGACATGGAAGATAAAATGTAAGATTATGTTCTTCCTTTTTTGAGTTCTTATGTAAAGTATTCAGATTAGGTCTATTTTAATTAGACACTAATAAACCACCGTTTCAATTGCGTAGTTTCCAAATTGCTGCACAGCAGTTTTTTTTTCTCCTTAAAACAACATATTTAGCGCTTAACTGGTTCCTGAAATAAACGATTCAATTACAATTTAGGTATATGTTAAGCGGTTTAAAAATAAAAGCAACTTCCCAGGGCAATCTTAATTTCAGATCATTCAGATTCATAATTTTAATCACTTTAGGACGTATTTTTATACCTACGTAATTTGATTTTTCCATGAATGTTTTTTGGTGTTCACAAGTTTTATGAGATTCTAACAATTTTTATTTTGACAGATGCTTTCATGATATAAGGCCTAATGATGGCACCTAAGTCGGCAAAGATGTCATAAAGAAGAATCAAGTTTGTAATATAAAAATGTTGACCTTGAAAAAATTAGCATTCGGTTTTAAATGAATTTCTGCAATTTCACTGTAAAAACTACTAATCGATATTTATAGGTGATGTATACGAAATAAAATAATTTGGCAATTTTTAATGGTGTGAATGTTTCATTTTTTCTCATGAAAACAGTATAACATAATATAAAGTTATATAATTTTTGGAGTAGTAAAACCAATTTTTAACTTTAATACTAGTACTCATAAACCTGCAGATTTTATTATACCGAGTAAAAAATTGTTTCTGTTTAGTAGCTCTGGAATTTTAAACCGTCACATATTTATAGTTTTCATCTATGTTAACTTTAAAAGGTTAATAGGATAAAGTATTATCTAATCTATAATAATCAGTTTAGAATAAAAACCATTCTGTGCAGTCTAAATGCTGTATACTGCACATATGGTGTGAAATAAAATTAGTTTGTTACTAATATTTCTCAAATAAAGTAGATCCAAATGCAATTTATAACATTAAAAAAAGAAGAAAACCATGAAAATATTCTGTTTTATCATAAAAGAAAAATAAATGCACATAATTGCATGCATAAAGTTAAAATAAACTTAAAGGTTTAATGGATTGCATATTGCTAAACATTTCCCACGTTATGATGCACATTTTAGCATTACAATAATGAAAAAAGTACTTTTAGTGAAGATACGATGTAGTATTTTCAGTTATATATAAAAAACTTTCTCATTTTTACTACCTTCATGGATCAAAAAGTTTTGTATTATGAAAAAGCTATAACTGTTCTTAAAATAAAGTTTCAGACCATATTTTGCAATTTCCTTTTATTTGTAAATTTTTAAGTCTGCAATAGAGCTAAAAGTTTTTTGTAGAAATGAAAATGCACCACTTTTTCTTCTTTAGCAGGTGTTTATAAAATATTGAGATGGGGCATTGATTTATTTTGTGTACAAGGAAATTAATATCAATAAAACATATATTTAGCAGCAATTAACTATTTTTATGTAAAAGTGTTTTATATTTCTTTATTTGTCGCTTTTCATAGCCTAAAACATTATTTTTGTTGTTGAAAAACTTTAGAAAAGGAACAGATTTCGTATGTAGGCTGATTTCTACAATGTACATACAGAATCAAATGCTTTACTTTTCTATATTGTTCTTCAGCTGTAAAAGCAGTGATTTCGGCTATGAAAAGAGACGATAGGGTGAAAAACCCTTTTGCATAAAAATTAATAACTTTATTTTATGGTTTACTGCTGTTAATTTTACTGTACAAATCATTTATAAAACCGTTTACTACTGCTGCTTTTATGGTGCAATTCAGTTGATTCCGCAGCATAATACTGCTAACTTTACAGTTTGATACTGTTAATTTTGCAGGGCAATTCCGTTACAAAACAGTATATTACTGTTAATTTTACATATTATCTCTGTTAAATTTACAGGTCAAGTCATTCCTAAAACAGTATATTACTGCTAATTTTACAGTTTGATACTGTAAGTTTTACAGGGCAGTTCTATTAAAAAGCAGTATATTACTGCTAATTTTACAGTTTGATACTGTAAGTTTTACAGGGCAGTTCTATTGAAAAGCAGTATATTACTGCTAATTTTACAGTTTGATACTGTAAGTTTTACAGGGCAGGTCTGTTGAAAAGCAGTATATTACTGCTAATTTTACAGTTTATCGCTGTAAATTTCACAGTAAAAGTCTGTTATAAAACAGTATATTACTGCATATTTTACAGTTTAGAATTGTAATTTTTGCAGTTTTTCTTTGGAATGTGAGCTGCCAGTATTTTACTGTAAAAACAACAGCTTTTTTTTTGCAGTGTAGCGAGTTTTTCCGATTTGTTTGGGCTCAATATCCAAAGTTTGAGGGTTTACGCAGCTTATTCCCTTTAAGGGTCTTCATACAGACCATTGATGACTAATTAATATAAATTTCAAGGAGTACATAAGAGTTATTATTATTATTTTTATTGTGGAGTGTTTTGAAAACAATAACCATGAGTTTACTAGTTTTCGTTGTTGATCAAAACCGATTTTCGGTTTGAATATTCGATTATTCATTTTTTTCGTCCTATTACTATCGTTGGACACAAAAGAAATTAAATATACTCGCCTTTAATAAGAAAACAAATTATAGACTGCCTTAAAGCAATTTTTTTAAATTCCCGCACTCATGGTTCTTCACCGTCTAAAGGCTGCCTTTAGCTTTGTAGTGTTCGAAGGGCTTTAAAATTTCAGCTCTGATTGCCTAAGAGGTAGGCCTGTGCATATTTATTAATCGTCAATTGGTTGAATATAGAAAAAAAAAAAAAACATTTCAAAGCGCTTTTTGGCGTTTTCGACCCACTGTGTGCCGGCTCATCGGCCTGCGGGCCGATGAACCCTTCCGCTTGGGCACCCTCGAACGCCCTCTGTACGCCTTCGTTTCTTTTTTGCACCCTCAAAGCAGTGCGTCTTCATTTTTTTTTCATGTTTTTTGTGCCCTTGAACTTGTGCGCCTTTGTCTTTTACGCCCTTGAACCTGTGCTCGCTCGTTTTTTTTTTTTTTTTTTGGCGCCCATGAACCTAAACTCTTTAACGTTTCTTTTCTTTCTTTTTTTTTTTTTTTTTTGTGTGCCCTCAAACCTGTGTGTTACCCCAACCCCCAGCGCTCTTGACCCTTTTATTTTATTTTCGCACTCGAACGTGTGCACCTTCGTTACTTTTTGCTCTCTCAAACATGTGTGCCTTCGGGGTTTTTTTCTTCCACAAACCTGTGCCGTTTTTTATTTCGCACTCAAACCTGAGCGGTTTTTTTTTTTTTTTTTTTGCGTCCACGGATATATATTTTTTTTTTTTACTTTATTTGCATCCTCAAACTTGTGAGCCTCCAGTTTTTTTTTTCACCCTTAATCCTATACGCTTTTTTTTTTTTTTTTTTGCGCTTTTTGGGAGTCAAGGTTAGCGCCCTCTTGGGGAACCCAGTCCGCCCCTGGGTCATAGACTCTTAAGGAGTTTTCAGCAGGCTATTTCCAAATTACAAAGACTTTATTTGTTTTAGAAGGAAAAAAACTCGTTTTCTGCACGAATTTGTCAAATTTGAAGATTTCGAGTGCAAAATTACAGTTCAGAATGAAGCAGGAAAAAAAAAACGTTAGAACAAGTTTTATTGTTCGGAAATCTTACGCAACATTATTTGGGTTGACATGAGAAATAACCGGTGAAGTTTAAATCAGCTAAGATAAAACACCAGTAGTGGCCACGCATTAGTAGAAGCCACAGTGAAGTACATTTTTAAACTGCAGGTCTAAAATATTAATTGCCCCTCTTGAAACTCAATGAGCGTTTCATAGCCCAACGCTTTCTAAATCTTCCCAATTTCTAAAACTACCAGACTGTCAATTTGTTGAATTTTTATCAATTTTTTCTCGAACCTCAAATTTAATCCAGCAGTGGCTACTACAAAATCTGAAAATTTCAGCAGTGGCCATCTGTTATTCTCCCATCCGAAGTATTTACATTACTTACTTTAAATTCACATAACTGATGAATAAAATTGTTTCAATATGATAGTTACATTAAGTAGGAACAAAAAATCACATTACTATTGTTCCTTTCTGTCTTCAAACTACAAAAGTAAACTTGAAGTGGCCACTACTGAAGCACTGGCCACTACTGGTGTTTTACCTTACATGCTCGGAATTCCTGGATTCTTTTTAGGACACGAAAGAGTAAGGAATGATTTCTAAGATGAGTAGGCAGAAATCCGCATAAACGTGTCCTTCTTTACCGTGCCTTAAAATTATGAGAGCATTTATACCTCTTAATGGACGTCCACCAGACTACAAGAAAAAAAAATCAAAAGTTTTTACAATCAGCTTTGTTTGAAAAAAAAAACAGCATTTCATCATTTTACGCACATTTTAACATTTGTTATAAACTAAAAATGCATAACGCCGAAAGTTGTCAAAAGAGAGAACTTCAGATAAGTCATATTTTAAATAAAAAGTTACTAAATCTTGATTTTAAAATTTTGAGAATTGTTTTACGAGTAAAGTACTTCATTTACCCATCAAATTGAAATGCATGCAATCGTCTTTTAAATGAGCTATTATAAACTCTGTAAGCTCCCATAAAACTTCAGTTATAACATTTTAAAGTATTTTTACCGGGAAGTAAAAGAAGTGATTTTTAACGAATTTCAAAAATTAATGAATCATAAATTATAAATGATAGATTTAAAAAATTATATATGAATTTAAATTGTCAAAGATTTCTGAAGATTTCATTCAAATTTGAGCTGGTCAGGTTGAGGGGTTTTTTTTTTTTTTTTTTTTTTTTTTGCGTGGTGTATTGGCTTGTGTCATTCGATAGCAGTTCGCATGATCGAATCTAAGTGATTGTGATCTTAATTTCAAGAATAGCTAACTAGTGAACAATAAGTAGTAATTAAATTTTGCTTCAGTCAATGCTTTTTTTCTTTTGGTATATGATTTTTGCAGAGGATGAAGAGGCAATTGAAGACAACGAAATGAGCGGATGGGCTTGCGTCACGGAGAATAACAAAAACATCATTAAAGTCGTAGTTCTGTTAAAGGGCTACTGTAATGAGGGCTCTATTCTCATAGAAGAAACTGGAAAAATGAAAACCATCGTGCACCATATTATTAGGAGCGATTCGAGGAAAATAAAGGAGTGCGTTGACAGTATGCTCGTTAAGTATCTTTCCAAGAAATTCAAATTAATATTTAAAAAAATAATAAAAATATGGAGAGAACTATTGCCTCTCTCTATTCATAATAATATGCTGTCGTTGGTAAGGGATTATTTCATTTTCCCAAATGATGAGAAGCAGAGATTGAGAGAGAGCAGACAATCAAACTCTAAGCAAATCAACTCTTACGAAAAGTGAATGACTTACTTAAAGTTTTGATGAGACTGCACTTAATGCTATTCAGTGAATTTTATGCTGTTGAAATTAATTTTAGAGAAAGCATATCATATTTTCACTCTGAAATTTGAGTTTAATTTTTTCAACCCATTTCAACCTCCATGGGGTGGAATGTGAACAAAAACAAGCTCTGAATAGTTGCTTTATTACCGCATAATAAGCCAAGTTTAGAAATTGTACATCTGAAATTAAGTCTTTATTTTATCTATCAAATAACAAATTTGATCAGCTTGATAATGAGTGGAATAATGTCTGTTGCTTTATCCATTCCACCAAACCTACCCTATTACATGCATGCTGATTTTCTGTTTGCACTCTCTTTTACTGTTCAAAAATCAACTATTTTTTAAAAATAAGACAATTTCCAATCTTGCACATGTCGTTTCATGTTGTTTCATGCCATATCTGCAATGTTACGCAAAAATGTTAAAAGTTACTTAAAATAGGTTATTCAGGCGCTGCCCGAAATTAAATTTTTGAGAGGGCGGAAACTCTCAACTTGCCGAATGAACTCAAAATTTTGCCGAGTGATGATCATTTTGCCGAACCGTCCGACCAAATTTACCGAATGATAATAGTTTTGCCGAACGGTGCTCCAAATTTTGCGAATCGTCAAGCAAAATTTGCCGAATGATGGTAATTTTACCAAATCATCAGACAAAATAGAGAAGCTATTGAGTTTGAAATAAGAAAAGAAAAGCGGCTGCGCAGGAACACCTGAAAGCATATCGTCGGTTTAGAGGAAAAACTCACGAAGTGCAGTTTGATTAATTTCTGGAACTAGTGAAAAAATGTAAAAAATAATTATTAAAAAAAACTATGGGCAATTTTTCGGTGAAATTTTTTTTCTTGATGTTCATGCTTTATGATTAAAGTGCGCATTTGTTCATGCTTTGTTTTAAATCTGCATTATTGTAATTTTAGATTTAATCATCTCAGCTTTTAGTAACTAAATGTGCTAACACCTCAAAATCGACTTAAAATGCACGTAGTGAGTTTTTGCTTCAAACCGACGATATCAGAACATGAAAAAGGCTACCCATGCAACAAATGAATAAATAAATAAATAAATAAATAAAAATTCCGGTGTTTTTTTTTTTTTTTTTTGTAAATAATACTTAACCATTTACTTTGTGGGCAATTTGTGAGTTTTTGCTTGAAACCGACGATATCAGAACATGAAAAAGGCTACCCATGCAACAAATGAATAAATAAATAAATAAATAAATAAAAATTCCGGTGTTCTTTTTTTTTTTTTTTTTTTGTAAATAATACTTAACCATTTACTTTGTGGGCAATTTGTGTTACAAAAAAAAAAATAGAACTAAAGTTTCGTAGCACGTCCAGTAAAAGTAATAACGCCACAAAAGACCTTTACAATTTCAAAATCAAGTCTTGACCATCCTATTGTGCACTAAAATTGTTGCAACGGAGCAATGTCCAACACGAGCTGAAGCACTGCCGTGGCTCAAGCGTGCACTTGTTCCTCTCTCTTGCCCCGCAAAAAAAAAAAAAAAAGAAAACGCAAAGTTCAAATCAACGCTCCGTTAGTTTTGTTCTATCTGTGAGTATTTAAATTCTACTAACCAAAATAGAAGTTTTAAAGCAATGTGTTGAAAAAAGCTTCGTTCCTTTTTCTTTGTAGTTGTCGTCAACCTTTCAAAAAAGGTCAGAACTGTTTCATCATATAAACAAGTGTGCCTTGTTGTCAGGGGTGGATTGGGTCTTCCAAGAGGGCGCCAACCTTGACTCCCGAAGGGTGCAAGAAAAAAAAAAAAAAAACGATGGCACACAGGTTTGAGGGGGGCAAAAAAAAAAAAAAAAAAAAAGAAGGAAGCGTACACGTTCGATAAACGCAAATAAAGAAAAATAATATAGAATTTAGAAAAAAAAGTTCGCGGACGGGAGGGGGGATAAGCAAAGCGCACAGGCTTGAGGGCGCGAAAGTAAGTCCAAAGGAGCTCAGGTTTCATTGCAAGGGCGGACTGGCCTGCCGGCCCATCGCACAGCCCTATGGACAAAAGTGGAAAATGCGACTTCTTTTAACAACTTGTTCTTCTTATTAACCCTTTCATAGTGACCTTAGTGAAATGGAATCTGAGCTTTTAATCCGATATCATAAAAATAAAGGATATAAATCATGTTTGAACAAGTGGCAGATCGCATTTCTCTATAAGTTAAACAAGTTTAATTTAGCGCGTTCTTCTTTCGTGTTGAGGACACATCGGTAATTTTCATAAATTTTGCAATGTGTATATTCCGTTTAGTATGTAAGGCATCAAATAAGGAGACTAAGATCCTTTTTTTTTCGTTAATGTCTTTGAATGAAACGTTTTCGTTAATATCTTTAAATATCGTTTAAGAAAAAACTTCAAATCAATATTTTTCAATTTCGACCCAAAACATTCTGAGGTTTTGAAATATTTTGATTTAACAACTATCTAATCATACATCATAAATATACAAATATTTCCTGCTTTAAACTGTTTTGAAAAGTTCTACGTGATTTTCAAAAAACCTCACATTTTCCAATCTCAATTTTTTTTAAAATAAAAATGCTGAAAAAAATCTGAAAAAAATTATAATTACTCTTTTTTTGTCAAGAACTTATTAAGAGAAAAATAGAGGAAACTCACTCTAGAGGAAAAAAGAGGGTCAAATTTTTAGACACCAGGAGAGTGACAAACAGCACCAGGAGGGTTGCAAAATGAATTTCGTCACAGGATATCAAAAATGCAACTATATTAGTGAAGAAGTAGTTGAAGCCTAAATAAAAAAGTATGATTATTTCATGACAAAACAAAATTTATGTAAAACCTCCCTCAACGGACACTATTAATTTCTTCGAACCCAAGTCCCTCTATACGTTTTTTTTTTTTTTTTTCATATTACTTAGGAATTTTACTTTTAATTTATATACATTTATAGAAATAAATTAGAATACACAGGTATAACTAGTTATGGTTCCACAAGTTTAGTTACGGTCCTGTTAAAAACTAGTAATGGTCATGCTAGCTAAATTCAGCTATTTCCAGAAAATCTGTATAAATAAAACAAAGAATATGTGTGTAGGTATGTATGTTTATAAAGTTCCCTATACAAATCCACAGTTAACGCCGGATCTCGACAAAATTTGGTAGGGAGATACTTCGGCACCCGAGAAGGAACGTAGGAAGCCGTGTTTGAATTTTAGGACACGAAGACAGCGTTTTTCTTCAATATGAGGGCGAAAATGCTCGCAAGAATAAAAATTAAATATCCACCCTTGATTTTTCTGCATCAGATAAAACTTTTTCCAGTATTCCAAGATAATGGGAACGTGAACTGTTTTTTTACTAATTTCATGCTAAAATGTAAGTCAAGAAAATCGGGATAATTTCGTAAAGTTTACGATGATATCCTAACCAAAGCTTTTGATGGCACAACTTGATTATTTTTTCAGTTATTTTGTTCCTCATAACCATACATATGATTATATCATACAACTTACTGTTTCAGTTATTAAGTTTTGATTTAAAAAAATAAAAAAAATATTTTTTAAAAATAATATTTGATGTAGAAAAATATGTACAGTTGGCTCTCTGTTTAACGACGCTCTATTTAACGATTTTCTCTATTTAGCGACGGCATTTCACAGTCCCAGATGGCCGACTATAGTGTTAAAAGCATTCTATTTAAGGACGTTTTCTACTTAAGGACGATTTTTTGTGGTCCCTTGAAAGTTGTTAAACAGAGAGCCAACATGCTTTATTTTATTATTTTTTTTTACAAACTGATGGCTGGAGTAATATTTTTTTTTATTTATATTTTTTTTATTTTGAATAAATATGCATATATATATACAATGTTTCATCATGTTTCATGAGTCAATACTTTTCCCCTTTAGAATAGTGCTTTTAGATAACCTTATATATATATTTTTGTAATGAATAAGAAACGTGGATTAAATGGCTACTAATAATTTAAAAATAAATTTAAATTAAAAAATGCTCCTAAATTTGCCTAACTGACCACAGGCTGTTCCCTAGTATTTTAAAATTTTCATGTCTAGTTAACATTTAGTGATTTTATTAACATTAATATGAAATTTGGCTGAAATTATTTTGAAATTATTTTTGGAAAATTAGGAAAGAGGAGGAAAATCGTCTCTCAGAAATAAACTGTTAATTATTTCTAAAGTCAAAAAGAAAAAAAAAGGAAAAAGAAAAGTAAAAAGTCGCGGAGGAATTATTAGCATTAATAATAATCATTAATCGGCCAGAGCAGATCATTTGGCCGATCATTAACAGCCGATTAATCGGTAATCGGCCAATTTGCTTATCGGTGCATCCCTTAACATATATCACAAAATTTCGTCAAGAACGACTTTTGTCCACTTCGACCATAAGAGCGCCGCACTGTGCATCGGGCCGCGGGCCGATGCTCCCTGGCGGCTGAACACCTTTTTTTATTTATTTATCTATTTTTTAAATAACTTTCTTAATTTTTTTTTGTGCATTTTTTTCTTTGAGCTCACAAGCCTGTGCGATTGCACTTCGCTCTTTTCTTTCTTTTCTTTCTTTTCTTTAAACTCGTATACCTGTGTACCAACGATTTTTCCTTCCTTTTTTTTTTTCCTTTTTTTATTTTTTATTTTTTCACCTTTTTTTGCGCAATTTATAGACTAAGGTTGGCGCTCTCTTGCGGGACCCAATCCGCCCCTGCTTGACGTCGCAAAAAAAAAAAAAAAGAATTAATGAAAGAAAAAAAAAAACGAAGTCCCACAGTTTTGAGGAAGCAGAAAAAAAAAGTGCACAGTTTTAAGGGCGGAAAAAAAAAAAAAAAACGAAGGCAAAAAAAAAAAAAAAAACGAAGGCACTCAAGTTTAAGAGCTAAACAAAAGAAAATAAAGAAAAAAACGAAGGCGCACAGAGGACGTTCGAAGGCGCATCGGCCAGCAGACCGATGATCCGGCGGGCCAATCCGCCCCTGCTTGTTGTTGAGTACTTTGTCAGTTTTCTCAAATTTCTTGTACTCGTCTTTCAACTCCGAATATTCAAGGTAGTGAGTGCAATACTGGACCAAAATATTGCAATATTCGGTATTTTTTAATACTTGATACCGGAATACCGATATTAGGAAACATACTTGTTTCGTTGCCCCATTTCATACTTTTATGCAAAAAGTGAAACGAATAAAATGCAAATTTATTGAAGTAACGAATGTTTTAATAAAATCAATAATAGTAAAGAGAATAAAAGTCAACAGCTTCTTAATTTGAAAGAACTAGTCACCTCTTTTTTTAGTCAACCGGGTGAGCTGTCGCCTTTATTTGTCGGATTCTGATTATTTTGATGACCTTTTAATTCAAAGACTAATCGAATGAATCGTCTAAAATTTTCAACTTTTTTTCCTACATATCTTTACCTATTTGAACAAAAAGATTTCTTTAACACAGCATTAATTGAAGTTTCATCATCTTTGCGACAAACCACTATGTTTTAAATTTTAATTAAAGATTTATTAAAAAACATCAAAATTTCAAATTGTAAGGATCTTGATTTAAAATGTATACAACTGGAGGAAAACTTGAGGTGAAAATTTCAAATCTTAATCTTTTTCTGAAATTAAAAGTCGAAAGTGCTTGCAATGAATTTTTTTCATTTATACAGAAGCTAAACAGCTTCACATACATAGAGGGTTATGTACAAAGTGCCTTACCTCTGGAAACACGCAGGAAATATTTACAATACAAGAGAAGAAAAGAACATCCAGGGCACCGGCGGGAATCGAACCCACGGCATGCGGCTTAGAAGACGAAGCTTCTACCACAGAGACACGGCGGGTCCCAATAAAATTTTAAATTGCCTCATCATAAACATGAAAGTGAGTATTCAGTAAATTACCGCCCAATAACCAGGGCTAAAGCAGAAATACATGAAATACACCGCCAGCTCAGTCATTTCCAGCCAAGGACTGCAGTTTCGTGCCTATTAGCACTCATCAGCCCGGCATCATGTCCCATTAGCGCAGACTGCGCTAATTAGTGCAGAATCTGTGCTAATTCTATATTAGCTACCAGTTTGTTTGGCACTCTTGGCTTCCTTAAGAGGTTTTCCATCTCCAGCTCAGTCACTTTCCTATGCTGGGCTGATGAGTGATAATAAGCACGAAACTGCAGTCTTCGGCTGGAAATGACTGAGCTGGCGGTGTATTTCATGTATGAAAGTGAGTGTTGCCATGCGAAAATTCCGGAATTTTCTTTTTTAAATCAATTTAACCGTAACTGTGAGAAATTTCTTTGTTTAAAATTACATCACAGTCTCCAATTAGTAACTTTAAGCAACCATGTCTGTTTTTTTTTTTTTTTTTTGAATTATTTCAGAGGATAGCAAGCTGGGCCTCATACACAGAGAAAGTTTTTTTGGACCAACTTGAATTCTGCACCGTGTTTATTGAACTCAGAGATAACCCTTTCTGTGCTATTAGAATAGCGATTTCGAAAAAAAGTATTTTTCGAAAGCTAGTGATTAGCTCGCAGGACAATACAAATGTCCGAAAATATCCTGGGAAAATATAAGGAAAGTGATTATGTTTATCAACAGGTAAACGCAGGAAACTGAGAAAGTAAACAAAAACATGCGAAACCTAAACAACCAACATATTAAAAGCATTAAGTCAGTATATTAGCAGTAATCGTTTAGTAAACGTTCTGTGGTTTTTAAAACTAATAGGGTCGTTCACATGGGAAAGTAAATAAGTTTTTAAACAATAAAAATAAAATAAAATAAAAACGTGCTCGCTTACTTGCTAACATCTTTCCAATTGCAAGTGTCTCCAAGTCTTTGAACTTATGAAATTATGCGCAAACGGAGTTCAACCTCATTTATGAAATATGTTTGGAACATTTGAATTAGTTTTGTTGAAAGGGCGTAAGTAAACTTTATGATCAGTGTTGACTTAAGCCTTTTTAACAAAAAGTGGAACATTTTTGTCAACAAAAAGCATTTTATCAGAAGGATTGGTTTAAATAGATTTTATGTTTTCCAAAACAATCGGCATTTGTGACTTATTCTTTCTCCCATGTTAACGCCTCAATTCTACTAGAAAGACAGCCCCAACATCTTACAAGAAAAAGGATTATAAAACGGCAAAATCGGTTGAATGCTTTATGTTTTATTTTTTAATTTCTGTTGAGAAAGAAATTACGTTAAGAAAGCTTTATTTTTACGAAAGAATTAAATTAAGCTTTAAAACTGCATATTTTTTAGTAACAAAATTTCAAATAAAGCAGGTTTGTATTTTAGAAGGTGTTTTTCTCAGTTTTGCAGCAAACTGTCTGCTAAAAGAGAAATTTACTGTAAAAAGTGGAGACCGTTTTTAAAAGAAATGTTAATGTTCTATAATATTTTTAAATTAAACTCCAAAGTTATCATGGTTTTAAAAATACTTGCTTTACTCCAAAAAAAAAAAAAACCACTTTTAAAAAAATGTAAAAAATATCCAGATGAGTCATTTGTAAAACATTTTCCAAGCTGACATGATTCAAAGTGGAGCGTCGTCTTAAAATGTGAAAAATAATTTCTTTGGAAAAAATATATACGTGTGTGTGTGTGTGTTAAATTATTTCAAATTCAATGTACTAAATATAAACTTGTAAATGACTGTCTTTAGTTTGAATGCTTGTTTGATGATTTCTAACGTCCTTAATATACGAATTCAAAAATGGCTAAATAAATTTAATCTGCAAAATTTTTGTTTTAACCAAATGATATTTTGCAACGTTCAATTGTAGACTAGCTTCACGTTAAGAATAAGCACTTGCTTTTCAAATAAATAAACAAAAATATACTAACAAGTAAAAAGAATTTATCTTCCGCGCTTAGATGTCAGCTTGTTTTGTGATTTTTGGTTTTATTTTCAACTCAAAAATCATTCCATTATCCCAAACCCTTACATATCTTTGAGGTTTAGTATGACGGATTAGAGGCCCACACGGAGCAAGTACAGAGCCCGCGTTTCAGAGCAAAGAATGATTTATTACGGAAGGAGCGAATAAAAAAAGTAAATGAGAAACATGACCGATAAGAAATAAAACAACAGTCTCAACATCCAACAAAAACTATGCAACGCAATGTTTTATATTATGAGCATAAAAGATAATAAAAAATGATAAAAACGTTAACTGGTGATATTACACATTATAAACAGTTTTTAATGAAAAAATCCATGGTTTAAAATGAAACAGAACGCGGTACAGCGTTTCGAAACGGCCGTTCGGTAAACGTCAAAAATCATTCCAACAGTGATTTATCGATTGTAAAAGAATAATTCAGTACAACTTCTATAATCCGAAATTCTTTTAACCGAAAACTCGTTTAAACGAAGTCGGCTTTCTTGAATTTTATTTTTTGGCTAGTAAACAAAATCACTTCAAGGTTACCAGATGTAACCATTTCTACTGTAGGAACTGAATTATGCTTCACCTCTCTTCTCCCCTCACCTTTTCCTAACCCCATCGGTAATTTTCTTGAATATTGTAAATAATTCTAGCTTTTAAAATGCTCTTAAATTCGAAAACGTATAAATGTGAAAGTAAAGACACATTATTGACACTTAATTGGTCAATGTCCATTAGAACGAATGTTCAACATATGGAACACAAAATTAAAATTGTAGTTTTGGAAAAAAATTCAACTCAAAACAAAGCAAGTAAAAATCCGTTCGAAAAGCACTTAAAAGATTGGAAATATTTAGCACATCTAAAACAATTGATCCTGATAAAAGGTCCTTTTGTTGTGAACGAACTGGAGTAAGATAAATTGTGTTGGCAGTTCCGTATTTTAATTTTTTTTTTGGGGGGGGGAGGGCAAAGTGAATGAATTAAATGCATTTAAAAGGAAATAAGCATTAAAATACCAGCAAAAATGCAAATTTAAATTATGTTTGAAAGTACAGCGGGTCAATTCCCCCCCCCCTCCTCCTCCGATTGCCCTAATGACGGGCCTGTATCTGGGTAAATTGAAATTGAGAAATGAGGGATTAATAAATATAATCTTACAGCTTACAACAAGAACATTAGTAAACAATGAATAAACTAAAATGGAGTGGATAGCAGCGTAATGCAACTTTGAAATCATGTTATTTTAAAATAAATTCAGCATAGTTTTAAACAAGTAGTAAATTTTGATTTCCCTGTGAAAAAAACCCAGTTTGGGTAGAAGCAGTTTTAAAAAGTGGTACAACATTTGGAATAATAAGTCTTAATAGATTACAGGTTTCTTGAACCTTTGGTGAAGCAAATAGTATAGCAAAATGAGCAATAGAAAGAATAATCACAGGTTTAACGCTCATTGAAATAATTTGAGCTAACGTAATTATTGCAGTATTACATCAAAATGCCTTTCAATTGGAATGTTTATTTCTTGCTAATTAAATACTATATAACTGCAATTAGATCATTTGATTTATCAATTTCATCAACTCATCATGATTCGATTTTAAAAAGAAACGATAAATTACCATTTGGTAATGACAAGTTGAGTATTAGAACTTATATTCTAAACGCAACGACAGACTGAATTTACAATCTGTTTTCAACCCTGTTTTTGAGAATTCTAAATTAAAATCAACATTAGAAGCAGCAAAATAATGAAACGACTCTTTTTGTCAAAGAAAAAGTATGTCACAAAATTTAAATATTTTCTTTTGAAGAAATGACATTAGAAAGGGAATTTTTACTCAAAACAGCTAAATTGCCGCTGTGTCAATACTTTATTTTAATTACTATTCGATAAACATTAGAAAATCCACATCAAGTACGCAGTCGTAAACTGGGTAAATCAACCAAACAGTAAAGAAACAGTGGTCTATCTGCCATGGCCGACACACAAATTGCATAAGAATTCAGTACCCAGTGGTCGGCCACCCCTCTAAAAATAATTGAGTCTAAGAAAAAAAAATTATTTTTTTAATTTCAACGATTTTTTATACAATCCATTAAAACATGAGAAAAAGCAAATTTACAACAGAACGAAAAAGAGAAGGGTACTTAACGTTTAAAGTGATGTGTCTTCTTAACAAAAAAATAAGCAGAATCGCTAACTAGGATGATGGGCACACCATTTAAAATAAAATGACTCATTACTACTTGATAAAAAGTACTTACAACTTCACTGTTATTGGATGATAATTGGGGACAGATAAAGGAATGTGGGAATGCATCATATCTGATTTTGAGCTGTACATATTCTATTTATAAGAAGTTTTATATCTTTGTGGCCGACTAGTGGAGACTGGCCAAATACTGGAGCACTTACCCTATTCCTTGATTTTCAGAGGAAACTTTTTCTTGATTAGAGTTGACTACAAGTGTTCTTACATAGTTAAAATATTACTAGATAGGTGGCGCTAAAAGCAGAGAAAGTATTTCACTATTTCACTTTGCCCCACATTCCCTTACATTTCAATAAAAGGAGTAAGTTATGAAAGTGTCAAAATCTTTTTAAGTTGATAAGAAACAAGAAAGAAAGAATCAATTTGAATTTTTTAACGCAAAACTATAACATTGATAATAGCCACATAAAGTTAAATAACCTCAACTATGGTTTTGCGAAAAAAATAGAACCTGTTTTAAAATTTGCGAAGAAGTTGCTGAATACTTCAATAAACCCTATTTGCTAAGATTTTTGAATAAAGTGATATTCTGTAGTCACTTAGAGTTTCATGTCGTGCCTAATAGAAAGGATTATTTTTCTCCCCCCCCCCAGGGGGGAAAATAAAAGTGTATTTATAAAAATTCAATAAAAGGCAATGGATTTATTTAGTAACCCAGGTTTATCTTATCATAATCGTTACCAATGGTTGTAATTTTTACGACCTGTTACAATGGTATTAAGTGAAATTATGTGAAGGTTTTAGAATTTAATTGAATTAAAATGTTTGAAAAACTACTGTAGATAATCATGCAAAATATACAGTCTGGTAGTTTTAAGTAGATTAAGATTGTTTTAAGGAATCCTTAAAAATAAAAATACTTTGGCGAATTTTGTCATGAAAATCTTACGAGGGAGAATTGATAATTTTTTCCTCCCCGGAGTCACACCCAAAAACAGTTTAGGTTCGTCACTCAATTCGAGTGCCGTTTTAATCTTTGCGAAAAGGTTGCTTCGAAACGAACATGTGTGAGCGTTTACGTTTCATCTTCATCCTTGACTTTAGGGATGTGTCGTTCGCGAACGAACAGGTCTAAATGACCGGCTCCTCAAAATGAACGGTGCATTACAATCCCCTCATTCCCCCCCCTCAAATAACTACCGTTCTTTTGAACGATGATGTTTATTTTATAGATCTCTCTCTCTCTCTCTCTCGCGCGCACGCTCATTTAATTTCTTAATTAGTTACTTTTCTTTTTAAATCTTTCAATACGACTTTCATTTTTTTATATTCAAACTCATATTTTGTTTTCTTTTTACTCGTGACCATACTACATTTAAAGATACGATATTTGCATTTTTAATAAATTCACTATTTCAATAAGTTTGACGTTTGCTCTTCATCAGAACAACTATTATTTTCAACATTGAAAATATTTTAGTAAACTGCATACAGTGATTTTTTTTTTCTTTTTTTTTAGAAAATCAATTTTGCTAATTGACTGATGTCACGTCAATCTTGTTTATTATTTTTTTCATGAAATAAAATGTATTTAAATATGTACCTTGCTGGAATCAAACAGCAACTTTTGGAATGGAGAACAGTTTTTTAATCACTCGGTCCCCCAGAAATATCTTACAAAATTAACTATAATTGCTTTGTAAATCTAAGCCTAAAAAATATTTTTTGATAAAATTTTTATCGGCATATTTTCTTACTGTTTGCTAACTTTTAGTTGCTTTTCTTTAAAAGAATGTTACTGAGAGAATGAAGCATTTTCAATGTACGCGACTAACTCTCGCTCGAGGACCCGCAACTATTTTAAATTAATGAAATCGTTCAAATGAACAAGTCCAATGTACGGGTAAAAAAAGAACGATGCTCTGCTGAATGGAACATTAAAAAAAAAACTACATTGCGAGATGTCTATCCTGGACCATGTTTTTATTTGATGACTTTTTTTGTAATGATGTTTACAATCATCTTTTTTTTTTTTGCTTTACACATTTTTTGCATCAACTTGTATATAAGGCAGTGAGAAGCAAAGGAATGTGAGAGGACTTTTTTTTTGGAATTTCGAGTAAAACGTGCACCAAATTCAAATCCTAGATAGGATTTTGTTAAAAGTTTTTTTCTAAATCATGTTGTATAGCAGCAGCTACCAGGGACACTAAACAGATAAGAGTTACTCCCACCATTTGTACGTGCTATTCACAAATGTTTAATTTTAGCACTTACACTCTTTTGCTTTTAGGTGCTTTATGTGTGAAATTCTTTCGTTACATAAATGAAATACACCTGTTTTACAGAAGCTATATTATTATTATTATCATTATTATTATTATTATTATTTTTATTATTATTATTATTATTATTTTGTCAGGGACAGGGTGATGTTTAAACAAATATGAATTCAACACCCTACGATATTTTTCTGCAACCTTTATATGTAATGTTAATTATTTTGCTTTCAAAAACGTTTTACAAAACCTAGTTTTTAAAGTTGTGTGCAAAATAAAAAGTTTTTTTGTAGGTAACTAGAGAGGTTTTTTTTTCCTTTTTACTTCCTTTTACAAAAAAGGAAGTATTGTACTCGTGAAAAAAAATTTCACTCAAAAATCGACCTTAATTTCCATTTTGCTCACCCCCGAATGAATGTTGAGTTTATTTTTCAACCCGACCACACGTGGACATATGTCTAGGAACGTACAGACACCCGAAATATCCATTTTGACGATCCCTGAGTTAATTACAACGAGTTTTCTCGTGACGTCCGTATGTACGTATGTATGTCGCATAACTCAAGAACGGAATGTCCTAGAAAGTTGAAATTTGGTACTTGGACTCCTAGTGGGGTCTAGTTGTGCACCTCCCTTTTCGGTTGCATTCGGATGCTCCAAAGGAGGTTTTTTGAACCCTTTTTGGGGGGAAATCATTGTTAATTTCGATGTAAACTAAAGTGGTGTTATAATTTGGCGGACACTGGGCAATATATATCGCCAGTCTTTTGGTCGCCAAGTTTTGTCGTCAACTTGGCGAGAAATTTGGCTATTTCTTTTTAAAAATCTGTTTTAATTTGGCCACTGTTGGAGATATTTAGAGAGTAAACTATTGAATCACATTAAAATTGCCAGTAATGGGGAAATGAATTTAAATTGGAGTAAAATTAAGTCATGTGATGCACACATCAGCTCATTTTTTAATGCTTTTTAAACGTTTTCTAAAAGTGTTTAAAAAAATAATGATAGCTTCCATTTTAAATCAAATTGGGAAACATTGAATTATTTAAATGGATTAGTTTTAAACTAAAGAAATTTTTAAAACGAATAAATTTTCGAATAAATATGTTCCTTATTAAACCTAATTTCAATTTTTAAATAAAGTTTATTAGTCATATCAAAAGTGTCCAGTTCAATGTCCGTATGAATTTTTAAAACAACAGGAAACAGCCAATGTTTCAGCCAAGTAAACAGTGTTTAAGGCGAGGTCCGACATTCCCTTTAGAAAAAATAGTTCTCCTCTCTCACAAGATTTTTTTCCTTTTTTGACATGAAATGAGATTTCTCGAAATTTCAATTTATATTACTCTGAAACATTAAGGAAGAAATGTTTAGATTCCACTGAAATTGGACATGGTACGTAAATGTGCTCATAAAATGTAGGAGCAACTTTGCAGAGTGAAAGGAATGGCTTGTTTTCTCTAACAGGGAAAGCGGCATCGCTTTCATCCCGCACAATATATTCATGATCTGCATGTATTTTGTGTGCTACACTTTTAATCATAAATAACAAGCTTGGCAGAGGTAAAGATGTTCTAGAACACAAGTTTCGTGAGTTAGTAGGTAAGTTTTGAACGTGGAAGAATTTTAGTTTTTTTCTTACATCAAATAAATTATGCCAGAAAAGATGTTGAAATCATCATTTGATAGGAAAATACTAATAGTATTGCAGAAAACTTTATTTTGGTACTTAACATTAGTAACAAAATTTAGAAAAATCAAAATTTAAAATGTGTATCAAACTAAAGAAAATTTTCAGAACTTTGTAAAGGCACCACATATTCTTTTTCCTGCGAAAATGTCGAGTTTTTAGTCGAATAAGCTTCATTTGTGAGAAATTCTGATTTACTTTAATTTTAAAAAATCGCAGAAAATTCGTGGGTTCCTTCAGAATTTGAAGATAGCGAAAGAAAATCTGCAGATTTACTCAATAATTCATACTTCAAATCGCGAGAATCCTCTGATTTGGCCCTTTTCGCTCAGACAATCCCATACCACAGTTTTTAATATTTTTATCTATATTTTTTATGCAGTGGCGTAACAATGGGGGGATAAGGGGGTTAGAACCCCCCCCCCCCCATGAGCCGCAAAATTTTATTTATATAATATATATATATATATATATATATATATATATATATGTGTGTGTGTGTGTGTGTGTAAACTCAAGGGCATAGCTTTACTTTAAACTTCAGAAAAATTTAACCCCTCCCCCCCCCCCAAGGATTTTTTCTCGCTACGCCACTGTTTTTATGTATCACTTATGAGGAAACTTATTGAGGGTGGGACAACTTCAGATCTTAAGACTATAGAAATGTTCTGGAAAAACCTCAGAAAAATGATAATTTGATAAACGCAGTATTACACTATGACAATCGAAATTTCAACGAAAATATCAAAAGAAAAAAAGAACATACAAAAAATATTTAAAAAAACGCGAAAGTCTGAGAAAATATTGTTCAAAAAAGTTCATACTCAATACTTCTAAGAAAAATGCAACGTTCTAATTTCTTTATAAACTCTTTGCATGTAGAACAGAAAAAAAAATGGGCCAACCTTTTGCATATTAATTATCAAAGGTAAAAGCAAAATTAATATGCTAATGCTTTTGAATCGTAACAGCTTCAGGGCTACTACACAGAAAAACAGACATTTTGTTCAGCAAGTGACAGCTCAAAATAATAATTCAAAACTTATTCGACTCACAAACGTTCGTGTGATTTCTTGAGCAAGAAATATTCTTTATCTTTAAAAATTATTCCTTTTTAATGAAACATGATGGCACGTGCGGGACAAAATGGGTGTTTTTTTTAATGACCCATTAGAGGAATCAATTTAATTAATTAGCCAATAAATACTAAACATTTTAATTTTCATGCACTCGTAAAACAAATAAAATTTGTGTCCTTGAGCAGGTAAGCAACCTAAAGTTAAACAGAAAAAAAAAAGAAACCTATCAAGTCGAGAGGGCTGATCTTAGGGTGTTGGCTACCAGCATGTAGAGACCTAACGTGCCTCCCCTCTACAGATTTTTTCGTATTTTGATTAGTAGGGGGATGTGGGGCAAAGTGAAATATTTACTCTGCTTTTAGCACCACTTATCTAGTAGTATTTTATCTATATACTAACACATGTAGTCTATTACAGTCAAGAAAGGAATATCTCTGAACATCATAGAATATGATAATATAAGCAATTTTCTCATCATTTTTGCACATTTCGTACAAAGAAAATGAATATGTTTTACAGTCATTCGTAAAACAATACGTAAAACTCACCTTTTCCCTTTAACAAAACTTTGACTCAAAATTTATTTCCCATAACAGTCGTCCCTTTCTGGTACATTTTATGTTTTTCAGTCTCTTAAATGACAGTAAATGAACGTGTCGACTATAATCTGGCAAAACAACGCTAAAAAAATAGCTATTTGCAGGCAAACGCATACAACTGTTTCTGAGCTCAAGACAACCCTGTTCGATGCTGAGTCTTCACAACGATAAGCTTCCAAGACAATGTAAGTTTGTAGATGTAAAGACATTCGACAAAACAATACCTTCCGTTATTATTGATTAAGCTAAATGACCTGTAAAGTGAGCAAAGGTACATAAACAGACTACTGTACACAGGAAAAACTATTTTTAATTCAGGAAAATGAAATATATAACTGCACAAGAGAAAATTACAAAAATGCGAAATAAGGCCCATAAAAACACATTACTGCACACTATGTATTTTGATGTTTTGTATATTTTATATTTTTCTTTGTTTTATTACGTTCTTTATTTTATATTCAGTTCTAAATTATGGTGTTCTTTCCTCGGGCCAAACAGCTAAAAACAATTTAAATAGAATAAATATTTTATTAAAATGACTTTCACAGAATAATTAATAGACATGATATAGTTGGTAACGATAATAGAAGCTTTTTATAGAGCGTTGATCAAGTTTGTAAATATAATGTCGATATTTTATGCACTATTCAGTAATAAATGGTTTTAATCTGGAAACAGTAAAAATCGGTGAAATTGTTCATATTTACCCCTCTATAAACCGTGAAAATATTTTACCTATTAGGGCAAAAACAAATTTTTTATTTAATGGCATTAACTCATGGACCAAGTTTATGGAACTGCTTCCTTACCTAATGTTTAAAAAAACACAAATAGTAGAAATTTGATTGAAAGTGCTAGTGAAAAGGCTAAAAAAGTTTATACTGAGCTCTACCTGCAAATGATTTTGGATACAATAGCATATTTTTCAAAGTGTACCTTGATAAAAATATTAATTTTGACATATGTTTATTATTATTTTTTTATTATAACTATGTGTTCTTTGGATGATTAAATGTTTTGTTATTATTAACTTACGTAATAAACTGGCCCTAAGTATACTTTCTGTCTGAGTGGTGGGAGCTAGTCAGGCTATTGTTATAGCCTCGACACATATCTGTTCAATCAGGAAGTTTCGAAAAGACAGGGCAAAATGTACTTATGTGTATTTAATTTATTTTCTTTCATTTTATAAGTGAAATACATTTTTGTGAAAAAAAACCCTTGATTGAAATAAAATTTAATTGAATGTACATTGTACACCTAAATGGCTCTCGGATTAAGTACAATCTGGTTTAATACGGTCTGGATCATTGAGAGTTTACTGTATTTAAAATTCAGCATATTTGTTCGATTTATTATAAGTTTATTTTGAAAAATTCGTTAAAAAAATAATAAATTGGCTAAATTGATTGAATAATATGCGACTCTCGGCCGCCCTTTGTTTTGGTCGTCCACGCACGGTGCATGCAAAACATCTGCTAGGATTGGCCATGCAAGTTAGTCACTTTTACATATACACACACGGGCCCTAATTTCTGACAAACGAAGTGTGGGAGCCCTTCAGCGATCAGATCTAATTTTAATACATAAAAAGTCAAAATTCCCGTCAAATGTGAAAATTCGCCTTAATTTGAATATAAGTGTAGGAGCTGATCTGTTAGCTCCTTTGCAAACTAAGCCCTGCATGTAGATAACAAGGAAAAAAAAAGAAAGAAAGAAAGAAATATACCATATGTCATTCAGAAAGTGCAATGTAACAGCCAAATGAAAATAATGAAGGATTTTTAATTCTTGTTGACCTACTTTTCGAGTGGTTTTTAACGCCATAATTTTATTTTCTTACAAAAAAATAAGGTTGTTAACATTTAGGAGCTTTTGGGTGCTTATTTGCAGCATATAAAAACTTTGAAAGAATCGAAATGTAAATTATTCATCAGTAGAATCTCACCTTTGAAAACTGTTTTGAGAAAAAGAAAGGGCAACTTTACAAACCCTAAAAAACATTTTCAGCACTTATGTGTTATATACTTCCCTATGCAGTTGATGAAATTTCCAACACAGCAAGAAAACTTAATGCAGAAATCAAGAAATAACTTTTTTTACAATTCGATTTAGCATCTGAACTTAATGACAAACGTGATTATTTAAATTGGTGAATTTTAGATGAATTTCAGATACAATCTCAACGTTTCCATTACAACCTTCCGGGGAAAGACGAAACTGCAGTCATACAAACAAGGGCGTTAACACTGAAACGAGTTCCAATTAAGCACCCCAAACGGGAGATTTCACATTTCCTTTTCCTCCTAAACTTCACGAAATCTTGTGTGCAACCTCTGCGGGCTATCTCCACAGAGTTGAAACAACTGCATCCCCCTGCTGTGCAGCGAGGGAGCTCATGAGGTTATGATTGGAACAAAAGACTTAATGTTCTACAGTCATCATTACTTTCTCTTAAATCGTGTGGACAGGTATGAACATTGACCTCTTAGTAAGTTCACAATCCCTGTCGAATTTTTGAAAATCGGTGTTCCTGTAGTCTTTGAGCATTGTTGGAAGTCAAACAACGGTAAAATGCTGAATCAAGCTTTTTTTTTTATTGTTCAGTTTAATCCTCAATGGAAGTATTAACGGTTGAGGTACTTCCGGTAAAACTGTTCTTCACAACTTGTATAAGCTGTGTATCAGATTCTATACAACACGTAATGATCCATAAAGAATGTTCCATGCTCACGCTTGCTTGCATCGCAACCAAAAATTACAGACCACGTTTTGTTAAAATTATTCGCGACGATTTCGTTTCTGTGTTGCTTCCATGGCATTAGTTTTGGGCATACATTATGCAAATCTTAGATTTTTATCTCATTCTTGTTATCAGTGGTAGATTTTAAAAATAGACATTATCTCAAGAAATTGCTTCATCAAATTTTGATGATTGGATATGAAAATGATATGGAAGCAACATTTTCTCTATCTCATTCTTTTAAGAAAGATTTTCTTCATTGTCTTCATGCATGTAGGTTTCCAGGTTGAATGTCTTCATTTATGTTTGAAAAGAAACTTTCAGTTTGAAAAACCTTTATCATCCCTCCCCCCCCCCTCTCTTGTCCTACATTGCCCAGTAGGCAATCTGCTCTTTAAAATTTTGACTGAAGTTGACATCTAACATTAAAAAGTTTTGAAATAATTTTAACAAGGAACAATAAACTACATAATAATTAGGGCTCGACCGATGGCATTTTTTGGCCGATGCCGATTGTTGGCCGATTGTTTTCCTCCAAATGGCCGATGGCCGATGGCAAAAAAAAAAAAAAAAAAAAAGCAAAAAAAACCAAACAGAAATAAATTGATGAGATTGTCAGGGATTTAAAGTATCATTGATTCATTTCACTTTACATCCTTTTTACGAATAAGGAATTGTAAACACAAAAAAAAAATTAGATTTCGACTTAAATTTCTATTTTACGATCACCATATTTATACATATACTCTTGTGATGTCTTCATGCGCGTAAACTTGCGTCCCTCAAAAACGTTATGAAATAGTAAGTTGAAAACTCATACGTATGTAGGTAGTTATGATTTAAAAGTTCGAGGACAAATTCTATAAAACCTTACCCTGAATAGTTCACATTGCTGAAGCACATCTGTCTACAAAATAGTCACCTTGAATGACTATGCACTTCTGCCAACGTTCGTATAGCTTTTAGAAGCACTCCTGGAAGACATTTTTCGTAACCTCCTGTAAGGCCTCTTGCGCTGCTGCTTTTAACTTCATCGTGGGGAAGAAGGCGACTTTCATGTTGAGGATGCACGTTTCGATTGGTCAATACTCGGATATGACAAACAAATAACATAACGTTTCGTCGGACTTAGTTCCGTGTGATTTTTACCTGTTCCCAGCAAAAAAAAAAAAAAAATGCGCGCCGCTTTCTTCCGTGAGGAGAAGATAAAGATGCATCATAGAAGGTAGCGAAAAATGTTTCCAGGAGTGTTTCCAAAAGTTATATGAACACTGGCAGAAGTACACAGTCACAAGACGACCTTTTGAAGGTGGATGTGCTTCGGTAATGTGAACTATTCTGGGTAAGGTTTTATACAGCTGGTCCTCGAACTTTTGGATCGTACTACGTACAATCTGTATAGGGTGTAGTTGTGCTTCTCCTTTTTTGACTGCTGTGATTAAAAAGAAAGAACAACAGCAAAAAAAAAAAAGAGACTGTTTAATAACCAATTGATTTGTCTTTTTTTTAAATTGAACATATAGCTAAGATTTCAGTAATATTGTAATAATGTATGGATTTAGGTACATTAAACATAATTAAAAAACATTAAATTATGTTGTTTAATCATTCAAAAAAAATTAAGAATAAAACTATGAAACAGGAATATTTTTATACTTATTTAAAATTTATGAATAGAAAAGTTTGCATTTTTCAAAAAAACCTATAACAGTGACATTAAGTTTGCTGGAAAAAGAAGTAGCCATGAAAAGAGCGAGATTCTTAAAATGCAACTACAATAAAAAAAACTCAATATTTACACCAAGTTAATAACTGAATACATATACTACGTGATCTGATGTTTGCACAATATTGAGCAGTTGGATTGTTTAATCTTTTATGAAGCTTTAGAAACAAGTTCAAATTAATTTTTTCAATTTAACAATAATTTTCTGAAATTTAAAAAAATTGCATAATAGAAAATCCTTGAAACTTTTAATAAAAAAAACTAAAATAACTTATTCATTGATTTTATATAAATACATAAAAATAGTTACAACAGAAAAAAATCGATTGCTATTAATGATGCAAAAAAGACGGCGCATTACGAAATATAAGTGAAACAAGTATGAGAAATACGCAAAATGACACTCCTTGACCAAAATAAATAATCGCTAAATATTTAAAAAATGCTTGACACGACGAGGTAGGGTTAGGGGATCACCCTCTGATTTTGGAGTAACTCACACTTCGGCCCCAACCTCGGCCTCATTTTTTTAGTACAGAACCGCTACCCCCAAAGCCTCGGAAGAGTTTCTGAATCTACTTCAGCACTCCCGAAGAAAAAATTCAGAAGTCCCTTTGATTTCCGAATTATGTCACCATTGAAAACGTCTTTAATCAATTTCTTATATTAATGCTTTAAATTATTTCTAAACAATAGATAAAGTTTGAAAAAAAAATCTTGCATTTTATGAACGGTGTTAGTTTTAAACAACTCAGAAGTACAACTAGAGTTTAATTTCAGAAATATAGGGAGTGGAAGGAGGGGCACGCAAATGTTCTCGGAAATTCAAAAAATAGTCGTAAAAAATAGAGTTCATAATAATCATAAACATTCAGCAGAAAAACCCTTTCAAAACTTGCACCCGAGTTTGTTTTGACGTGCAGTGGCGGAATTAAAATATAGCAAATGTTGCAATTGCGCGAGAGGCCCCATAACCATAGGGGCACCGTAGGAGTTACAAAAATGCTTATGATAAATAATTTACAACTTCTGTGATAGAGAAATAGGGCCCCAAACTTGTAACTCCGCCGAAGCGATACAGAAAAGACTGCATAACTGTGATTCATATAACAAATACCGAAAAATTACAAATTGCCGTTGGTTCAAAGGGACTCTAATAAAATGACACAAAAACCGGTTTCGCCATCTCATATTTGTTTCCATGGTCTGAGATGCTATATTAGTTTTGCATTGAAATAAGTAATAAATAGCCACAAAAAATGAGTAAACAGGCTTTTCAGAACACCCGAGCGAAAACAAAAAGGGAAGTGCACAACTGGAACGTACGCACACCCCACATACGAAAATTTATCCTTCTACAGCTTACCATTTTTGAGTTATGACTTAGGAGAGATGCATACGTACATCCAGCTGCAAGAAACAACGCAATAATTAACTTGTTTGGTACCTGAATGCAGTATTGAAAACTCTTTTAGGGGTAACTAAAATAGAAATTCATACTGAAATTTAAGTAAACAATTTTATATAATAACAATAACTCCCTTTACTTTGTACTAAAAAAAAAAACAGCAAAGGTCCTTTCTTTTTCAAAAACATCGGCCAATTCCATCGGCTTTTCGATGTTTTTTAAGGCCGATGGGCCGATGTTTCCTGCAAGTTAGCATCGGCCGCTGATGCCGATGGCTAAATTGTTGAACCATCGGCGCCGATGCATCGGACAGGCCGATGCATCGGTCGAGTCCTAATAATAATTATAAAATCTATTCGTTTCTGACAAATTAAAGTTTTTGCAACAAAAGATTCAGTCAAAATTTCAAGCATTGTTATTTATGTATTATTATTATTATTCTTTTTTTTTATTTTTTATTTTGAAACGTCATTTTTTTTTTTCGAAATTCTATGATGCATAGTTGATTATCCTGGGTCTCTAAAAAGCTACAATTTTGCAAACATATTATCTTCAGATTTTTATTCACACTAATGATATCCTAAGAAAAGAATACTAATAAATTGAAATATTTTTAAAAGAATTACTATAATACATGAAGCAATCTTCAAAAACCAAAAAATGTGTGCAATTGTACGAAATTGTAATATTGAAAAAAATATACCGCGGAAAGAATTTTAAAAATCTAGTGTTTTAGCAGACAAAATGTAAAAAACCTATTCTAAATTAATTTATTCAAATTTCTTAGGCATATGAAACACTTAACTTAGACAACATTTCTATGGCTACTGTATTTAAGCGTATAAAGTTGAATAATTAAAAAAAATGCACAAATAATAAGTAGTACAAAAAATAGGTTAAAGTGTGGTAAAATGGTCATAGATTCAGCGATTTTCAACTCTTCTAAACTACACTCAAATACCACTTGAAATATTTAAATGTTTTGACTACTATCTAACGTTACACTATCTGAGAGTAGCTGCAAACTTTTTTTTTGCTTCTATTTGAACGAAAAGATTAGTTAATCCTCGCTTCTTTTAGAAATGTATAATGATCATTTTACCTCACAGTGTGGGGTAAAATGAATATAGATTGAGAAAATAAAATGACTTTTAAAAGTGCATTATATCAGTTAGAGAACAGATAACATAGGTACTTGAATCTAATGTTATCTCGATAACGATTGATTTCGTTCCATTAGTAACCAATACTAGCATTTTTAAACAAACTGATCAGAAATTGTAAAGTAACTTAACACGGAAAAAAAAATCTACTGGCAGAAGTAAAGAAAAAAAAAACTGATACGACACATGTTGGCTAGTCGTACCTGATGAATGAGTATCTGAAGGTCATTGCTAGTCTATGACATGTGATTGTGCCAGAAATGCATGATTATGTCACGGAAGGCCACATGGAAATTCTGGATGATGTATTAACACGAAGAAATGTCCATGTAATTCAAGCGGAAAAACAATTCAACGTAATGCCAAAAGATTGCGTAGAAATTATTGTGTTTAAAAGGCAAGTCGTTAAACTTACAAAGCACATTTGGTATTCATACATTTGAACTAATATTTGCTTCGTGTTGAAGTGACAAGCATATAAAAATGCACAAGCTTTTAAAGAGACAAAATAATTTCTGCATTTTCGAGATAATAATATGGGTACTATACGGCAAACCCATACATGCAATTTGAAAACAATAATTGCTCCTCAAAAATTATGTCAGTAGAATTTTGCTTATCCAAAAGCAGTCTTAAGGAAGTATATCAAGCATCTCTGCATTTTGGCTATGGCCATTTTTTCAACATTATATTAATTATTTTAATATACTGAGAAAAAAATTTGAACGCTAGAAATAGATGACTATTATTTACTAATAATTATCTATACGTAATACTTTTGCAACTATAATACAGCTCAAGTTTTATAAGAAAAATTGAAGTATAGATACTACTTCTTTCTTAGGAGGACAGAGGTAATACTTTAAAAATGTTTTTCGATACTTTGAAGAATTTATGCAGGAACTTTTTTCGCATGCTATTGGATATTTTTTTACATTTATATATTTATTATTATTTTTTATTTAGTTTTTTTGCATGAAAAGCATCTTATTTTCTTACAAATAAATATCATCATCAGTTACGCTTCTGGCTCATATTTAAAGTAAAAATATAAAATTTAAGTTCGGCTATATGATATTAAAAAAGCTTGTAGTTTTTCTGTAATTAAACATTTTGACTTTTATTTAAGAAATCTTCAAGTTATATAAAAATATAGGCTACTTTATAATAAATTCTGGAATAAAGTCACAGTTGATTATTATTTTGTGAGCAATGAGATTGTGCGTTAGGCGAGTGGCCGGTACGAAAGCTTGTTTTTTCGGATACTAAAAAAAAAGAAGAAATTTCCACGAATGAATAGTTTGGCAGAAATCGTATAGGAATGGCATATCGCTATCCTTGAGTTTATGCTTGATGCCTCCAAGTGTATGATTTAATACTGGTGCTCATAAAACCGTTTTATGAGTTTGCGCATTGTATTGTCGCTTTCTTTTTCGACCTATGGGATTGACACGAGAATTCGGACTTTAAAAATAGAACCAGAGTCATGTTTATAGGTATTTAAAACTATCAAATAATTAAATATAATATTTTAAAAATACCTTTTGTTCTGCAGTTGACGATTAAATGTTTCGCTCCGAGATCTTTACTTCTCCGTTCATTATCAGCAGTAAAATATGCAAATATTTCCATGGTTGTAAAATGACCTATAACGCCAACCACACAGAAACAAGATCATTCAAAATAAATAAATAAACAAAAAAAAAATAATACTTCTTTTTCATTTAAATTTTCAAACAATTGATTTAAAACTCTTTTTATTTCATGTTGAAAAAACGAATTTATACAAAATTTTAAGTTTAGTTTTGTAAATAAACCTATCAAAAACTTAATGTTAGGTTTGATTTAACTTTTTGAAAGTTCAAAATAAATCATTAAATAAAATTAAATTAATAAGTTAAATAAACACAAAATTGCAGACTTTTTTGTTGATTTATTATTTCTTGAAAAATTTCTAGATTTTAATGGTTTCTTTTAATATTGCTCCTATATGAGATAAAATTTCACAAACTGTTTTTTTTTTCAAACCGACTATCTTCCAGGACTGCCTTTGAGATTTTTTGCAAAACCCAAGATTGGGTTCATGAAATTCCGAAGATCTGAACAAGAAAACTTAAGTTTAATTAATAGCTCTTACTCATTCTCATTTTTTTGGTAATTGCTACTATTGTCACTAGTCTATTATTAATCTTAAAACCGATTAACTAAGAAAATATGATAACTAAACAACTGTTCCTTCAGTAATTATTTTTTTGGATCAATTTCTCCAAAAGAAAAAAAAAGCTTAAAAATCGTCTGCTGCGATATATCAATATATATATATATATATATATATATATATATATATATATATATATATATATATATATATATATATATATATATATATATACATTCATTTTTTTCTCGATCAAATAAGGAATTTTCACAAAATGCGTTTATATGGGTAAAAAAGCCTTTTTTGCATTTTCTTGAAGAAAGAAAATGCAAAAAAACTAGTAAGTATATTATTTACAAACTCATTTATGCATTAGACAGTTGGAAATGAGATGCTTTATACATAATACACTAATTTTAAAGAAGTTTGAACAGTTCCTATTGCTTAATATAGCCTCCATTTATGTGCATGTCAAACACTTTATTTTTATTTTCCCTGTAAAAGCTCTTTTTGAAACTTTACCCCCTGCAGGCAGAACGTGGGAAGGCCCAAGCACAATGCTACATTCATATATTATACATCTCTATTATACATCTTGAGGAAAGTATGAAACGAAATCTGTGTCTCTTTTCTGAACCACGAGAAAGGAGTACTAAGCAACTAATAAATTATTTTTCTTTGGCCTAGCGTCTGAGAGTTTAGAAGACTTTTTGAAATGCCTACATATTGACTAAATCATTAAATTCCATCTAGAAAAAATGTTGGGGCTCGCTACCTGTCTGAAACACAATGATAATCTTCATTAAAAAGCTCACTTTCGTCATCAGGATTTTCATGGATGTCTTCAAGTTTATCAGTAGTTTTAGACACGGGTACTTCAAAACGAACAAAAATGAGGCACATTGCCAAAGGGAGGTTTGAATATATATTTTAGTATATTTTCATCTCTCAATAAGTTACATGAATATAAGTACTTGTTATCAGTTATTTTTGGGTTCTCTCTCCAGATCATAAAGGTTATTCAAAACCAAAAGACTCTTTCATGCCCTTTTAACCATTTTCTCAAATATTCTCTTTCTCAATTCTCTTTACGGGGTGACGCAATTTATTTAGAGCTCATGACTTATCTTGGTCCCAAATTTTCCACCGAATATGCATACTTCACTTCATTACTCTCTTTACGAAATATCTTATATTTTTTTGATACTTCTTCACTACAAATGTTCCACGAATATGATAAAATAAATCGAGGGAACTCAGAAACGCCCTTGTTGCCAATTATTATATTTGATACATAGGTTAAAACTTTAAATGTGAAACTTATAACTTTTAAACATAAATATTATTATAAACCTGTTGCACTCATTTGCCGAGGGAAAGAAACTCTGAATAGATATAGCATCTTAATTAAAATTGTGTTGCTCTGCATAGAATCGTTTCAAAGTGTAACTAAGTAGAAAGTACAACGATGAACTTGGAGATAGGAGAAAGGAAGCGAGTCCTCATTTCCAGTCGTAACTGATTCTTATGATAACAATTGAATTTTTACAGGGATTTTTAACAAACTCGATTTAAAAATTAGGGCTGTTTTTATGGTAACTCAGTTGAAAGAAATTTGTTTTGGACATAATAATCAACTTTTTTTTTTTTTTTGATCAATTATGATTGCTAATTGTTTTCATTTGACCGTCTTTGATGTTTGGTTCCTTTTTCAACCTTACCGTCCTCTCCAGGCGCGTCTCCTCCCGGTAACCACTGCTCCTGGTCGGAGGCGTCCATGTCCTACACACACGCACGCTCATACACACTCACACACATCCACCCGCGTGCCTTTACACACATGCACACACGCCAACGTGCATACACACAGGTCTACGCACACACACAAGCCTAACCATACACAACTATGCACACGTAACCGCCCAAGAGGAGGTACAGGAGCCGTTTTTAGAAACAAGCGAGTTGGGTAGTAACCAATAAGTAGGCTCCTGTCGCAACTCGTGATTGCGAAAAACATAATTTGAATTCAAAATTTCAGAATTCAAATTAATTTTGAAAATTCGAAAGTTTTTTTTTTTTTTTTTTTACTTTTTTTGCATCAGTGGCAGAAAAATCTTCAGTTTCAGCCGTAATGACTACATCTTATACATTGTATGCTGATCCCTTTCCTTAAGTATAACACCATTTAATGGTGATGCCACGAAAATATAAATTTTTTATTTCTGAAAGATTGGCACGTGGTGGAATTTTTTGACTATTTTTCCTGAAATCAGCATCCAAAAATTTATCTGAATCAGCTTTCGGTTTGCAATCCTCCCCCCCCCTTTTTTTCTTTGCAGATCTGTATAGTTTAAGGAAACGACATCCAGAACTCCAGCGAGGTAAAAAAATTTCTGCACCTAATGCAATCCTTGCAAAAGTCACTTCTTGTACATGAAAAAATCTTTCAATCTAGATTTCTTGGAAGAAAAAACGTTCTTTAGAGAAAATATAATGTTTTGTCGTTAAAATATTTAATAAATGTATCGTTTACAAAAATAAAGTACTAAAGATCAAGAAACTCGAACCAAATCCCAAGGGTCAAAATCTCTTTTGAAATCCCAATATTTTGGAAAAAAACCTAGGCTCTGGCAATTCTGCTATTTTTATAGCTGAAGTCAGTAAACGAATTGGATATTTTCTATTCATCTGAGTTTATTGCCGGTCAGGTTGCAATTTTAATTATTTTTTCACCAAATATAATAGAATTATTTGTAGTCATTGTGTGTAGTTTTCAATTAAATAAAGAAAACGGGTTTAAAGCGCGTTTCAAGAAGAAAGCGTTGAACATCCATGATGAGAAGCGTTTACGAAAGAGTTCATTATTCTCAGTTTGTCATCAACGAGAATTGCATAGCATGATAAAAAAACAAAAGATCTTTCTTTTGCCGAACGTTATTTGAAATTAAATTATGGTTGCAAAGGGATTTAAAAAGAAATTAAAATCTTTTTACATAGGCTAAAACTGCAAAGTAAATTGGATCTTTTAGACTTTTTGTCCGTCATTTAATTTCAAACAGTAATCTTTCTGAGAAAGTTTTTTCAGTTTTATTTGAGGCAAAATTCGTTGTTAGTTTCAAAACTAATTTCGGAAAGGAAATGAGTATTTTCGAGCAATTAAAAAAAAGTGTACAAGGAATATCTGAAGGACTCTGAAAAACCAGGTGGAATAACTTGCATTTTTATATGTGTTTTTACGTCTTGCGAGTCATTGAATTGTAGGAGAAGGTCGTGTACCTTGGGCAGTTTTTTTTTCCAATGCTAATTTTTAGAATGTTAACGCAATGTAAAGCAAATGATTTTGGATTCTTCGGGTTTTAATGCTTACTAACTTCCCATTTATTTTTGAAATTTTGAAAAAATTTGATTAGGTCATTTATAGTGAATTTTTTTCAAAAAAGTGATTTTCTGCCCAAGGTACAATCAAAGGTTGTACCTTGGACACCTTTGCTTGTACCTTGGGCAATAAACCAGTCATTCCCTTTTTTGTGATTTTATCGCATATTGCAGCAATAATAAGCGATCCCATCAAAAGTAATGTTAATTGGATCTCACCTCGCTTGTGGATCAGAGGTTGAGGTAATACTTTTATAAGATCCACATTTCTCACTCTACTCGCATCTTCAATTGAATGCCATATGAAAACATTTTTCTTTTTTCGTAAAAAAAAAAAAAAATCACAGTCGTTTGATTGTTGGGGTTAGTCTTCAAGCACCTGATGACTCACGTAAAACGTTTGCCGTTGAGAAAGATACTAGAAACCCATTTGCCAATACTTTCTGCTGGATTAGTAAAATCCCACTCCCTCTCGATCCATTCATCCTTAGTCTGTGTTTCCTGATCTTCTGCTATCTATTTCGTAAGATAGCCTTCCACCTGCGGCCATCATCTTATTCACTAGACGAACTCCACTTATCATTTTCTTCTTCTGAACTTTCGTCTTTAATCCTTTACTTTGATTGGGCATCCACTTACCCATCTGTCTTGGGTGCCCAAGGTACAAGCAAAATGGTACAAGCAAGGTACAAGCAAAAAAATAAATAAATAAACAAGGTACACGAAAGTGACTTTTGAAATATTTTTGAAAAAACACCAAAATGTTGTTAACAAAACAAAAAACCCGATAGCACATTATGAAGAGCACATTTCAAAATATCAGAATAATCTGGAACTGAATTTAAAAAAAAAAATACCCCTCACTAAAAGATACAGGTGATTGGGTGAGAAAATTTTACTTTCTACCATTTGTTTCTTATATTACTACACAAAACTGAAATGGCGACTGAGGAAGCGACCAAAACCCAAAAGCAGTGTTGCTGCAACATGCGCGTCAAGTTCCCCCTTTCAGGACCTGATTACTGAATAGGCCAACTAGGCACAGGCCTAGGGCCCCGATATTTAGGGGCCCCTAAATGGCTGAAATTAACTTTAGTCAATGGATAAAATTGTTTCAGCCAATGGATAAAGTTATAAAATTTGAATACAGGGGGCTCTAAAAAAGTATTAGGCTAGGGCGCCTTGATATCTTAATCGGGCCCTGCCCCCTTCCCCAAGCTCACATGAATTTCTCTCAAATGACAGAGGTAGCATGGGGTGCCCGGTAATATGCCAGTTAATTCATGATTTATTATTTTCAGGTCTCCAGTTTGCCGCTTTTTATAGGCCTTTTAAAAATAATCTTTGAACACCTTTGATTTCAAAATATAGAATTATATTTTCAATACTCTTTGTTGTTTAGTTATTAACTTGCAACAAATGAAAATTTTATCAACAGTATTTTTTGATATTTCAGCTTTGTACTAAGGTAAAGTGTCCTAATGCAGGCAACCTTTCTTGTAAACAAAAATCGTAAAAAGAAGGATTACAAAAGTTAAAGTTTAACGGAAAATTACTTGCAACAGTACAAGTCGAGCAATATTATTTACAGCCTAATGTACCCCCTAAAAAAATGCGTCCTCTTTAAAACTCATCACTTACAGTTCATTGAACGTTAAAAGTATCATACTGTATAAATATAAAAACATCACATATTCATATTTAAGAAACAAAAATCTAAACAAATCGTTCTTTACCTTTAGTTTGTTTTTTCTCAGGATTTGTCGATTAATGATGTCATTTTTTTTCAAAATTTTGGACCCCCCTCCCCTCATTTTTACAAAATATCACACATCACCTCCGCCCTCCCCCCTTGTTACTTTTCACGCTATTTTTCGTAGCGTAATGTCACACTTCTTGTTACCCTCCCCCTCCTTGTCACAGACTGTCAAAATTTCACAAACTCACTCCCCCCTCAAATCGCTACATCATTTGTAGACTTTCCCAAGAAAAGAATAGTCTCCTCTACAATATAGGGGGAGGGGCACTAGACTGGTCATACGACTTGGATAATATTATAATGGAACCTCTGCTCTCAGTCCTTTCTGAATCCGCTTTCGAGTTCCCCTCCCCCCTGTGACACCCATAGAAGATTTTTGAGCAGATCTGCAGACTATTTCTGAATTGAAGATATTTTTTTTTCTATCTGCATGAATTTCTTAAATTTGAAGCATAAAAATACAATTCAAAGTGAAATAGTAAATCAGTAAAAACAAAAAAAAAAAAAAAACAAAAAAAAAAAAAAATGACCAAAATACATGCAGGAGGTTTCAGTGGCTAAAAGGTCAAAATTACTTGCGCAGTTTTCGATTGTATTTTGACGTTTTTTTAGTTGACGTTTTACTCGTATCTTTTTAATTTAGCATTTTATTTTAAATCGTTCCTTTTTGCTGATTCAGAGTAAGTGTCTAATGTCTATAGTCTAATGCTGGCCTTCCTAACAGTCTACTTATGGGTTTTTTAATCCCGTAGCAGAATACTAAAAAATATTCTACTACCGAGATGTCCCCTCTTAGGTATCAGCTCGTTATTTTTTTTTCTTTAAAAAATCCCCCTTTTAGGGAATTTTAGTGAATAATAATTGAAAAAAAAAAAAAAAAAAAAAATCGGGGACGATACATTTCGAGCATCTTGTACATTAAATATCCTTCTTATTTTTATTCAATAAAATAGGTTTCATGTTCTTGCATGCAATCTTTTTACCGCAACGATCGCTGACGTTTTATCATGTTTTTTGAATTACCCTGCGCGTAGCATGTCGGTCAGGTTGATATGATATGTAGCACATTAGTTTTTTAATTCCCCCCCCCCCCCCAGAAATGATTAGGAATGACAAGGGGGGAAAAAAGGACGAAAATTCTTCTTGGACAAATTTGAAATATATATTCTAGCGAAGAGACGCATTTATTGATTATTGATCTTTTGATTGTATAAACTGAAAATAAAATTTACTTTTATCGTTCAAATCGGATTAAAACTTCCGAAATTTTTTATGAGGTCTTCTTAAAAAAAAAAAAAAAAATCTTTTCATCTCTTATTACGTCAACAAAACCGCAGTTGCATTTGTAAATCAACTTAACCCGTTTTGAGTATAGTTAATAAATTTCGAAAAAATAAATTAAGATTTTTTTATACGTAAAAAATGTCTCAACAAAGAAGTTAAAATCATTAGTTAATAGGGAAATAGTTTTTTTTTACATTAAATTTTATTTTGATGCTTAATATTAGTAACAAAAATTAGAAAAATGAAAATATAAAATGTGTATCCAACTATTCCCGGGCTCCCTTATTCTTCAGTAAATCACATTATCTAGTATTTACACGCACTAAAAAGTCACTCATGTGATATGAAAAAATATCTAACCTAGCTGCCAAAATCTAAAAATTGTGTTAAAAAATCAGGAATCTTTTATGGTAAATATTACTATAAAATGGAGTTTTTACAGTACAAGAAAAAATTACAGGAAATTGTACATAAAAAAATAAACGATTGCAGCGCTAATTGATACACCACGTGACTTACAGTCCGAAGCATATAACACTGTATTTCCCGTCGTTCGATGTGTCCCGACTTGTATGGTTGGGCAGCAAAGCCGCCTGCCATTCCGAAGGTCTCGAGCTCGAAACCTACTGCTCGCATTTTTCGTTTTTTTTACTCCTGTTTATCCTACCGTAAAATGTTACAATATAATAGGATTTTACGGTAGAAGTTACTGGCAACATGGATGCCAGTAACTTTTACCGTAAAATTTCAACAGTGTAGAGTATATTAGAATATGAACCAGTAACATTATTTTAAATTTGCTTTGTTCTTTGTGCAATGATACTTGCGTTTTTTGCTCAAAAAACTTTTACTGAACCCCTGTCTTATAGATCACCCTAAAGCTCTTTTGATTCACGTTACTCAACTTTAGAAGTAGTTGAAATCCCAGTTGAAAATAAAGCCGCCTTTCATAATTTTTTAGCTAAAAATAGATGTATTTAAAGCTTTCAATGCAAAATCGAGTGACCATGGAATAATCTCTTAAACGTAATTGCTAGTTATGATGAGGTTTGTGTAAATGCCAGAATGTAAATGTCGACAATAGTGCGTTAAGTTTTAAATGAAAAATATATTTTCCAAAACTTAGCTTTTATTTCGCAAATATGCGTAGATATTGTAAATTACAGGTAGGCAAAAATTATGGGAAAAAACAAATTGAAATTACTTTTGAATATCGGTAATAATTTCTTAAGGAAAATCAAGTAAAATTTAACAAACAGTAAGAAAATATAACAAAAACAAAATCAAAAAATAATTTATTTTGATTAAGATGTATAAAGCAGTTACAGTTCATTTTGTAAGACATTTTTCAGTGACCGAGTGGCGGCTAATCAAAACTTGACATATGTTTTGCATCCCAAAGGTCATAGGTTTAATTCCAACAATGTACAAAATTGGACTATTAAATTTTATTTAGTTTTTAAAAAAAATAAGTTGACGCGACGTAAGAAAGTTTCGTTAAAAAATCACTGAATAGCGTACCAAAAAATTTTCAGTGTTAAAGCAAAACAAAACTTGCGTGAAAAAGTACATTATTTCTAAATAGGAATATCTTATCTCCAAGTATTTGTCACAAATGAAAACAAAAAAACTTCTTTGAATGTGTACAAAATGAAAGTTACATCAAAAGATGTTCAAAAAATAAATTTAAAAAATAGAACAAGTGAGAGAGAACTATAAAGTAAATATCGTTCAAAAGAAGGACCGTTCATATTTCAGGAGATCGTACTGCATCGTTTATTTTAAAGAGTCTCTTTTTGAACGCATTAGTTCCTGAACGCCATATCCTACTGTATTCTAGTTGTATAGAAATAAAAAAAAAAAAGAATTAAAATGAGTGAACCCTTTTTAAAACAAAATTAGATGACCGACACCCTTATGGCGCAATGAGATAACGAAATGAAATGACTTTCTTCCATTTGAAGGTAATCATTTTTTTTTTCATGTGATCACAGCATTTTTTTGGATACACAATTTTGGAAGGTATAGTTACCGCAAAACTTCATTTACAAATCCTATTTCTTCATCGCCATCATTATTTACTTACATTTAGCGTTAGGTGAAAAATTGTTTGAAAATTTAAAAAAATCTAAAATTTCCCAAATTCTCAAAACTTTAAATAATTTCAAAATATCTTATTTATTTTATTTTATTTATTTATTTTCCTTTTTACTAGTTTCATTCTTTTAGATTTTACTTCACAACGAGCTCACAGGGAGATTGTTTCGGTGCATGTGATCTCAAAGCACACTGCAATTTGTTAAAGGTGACTTAATCCTTTTTGCCACCAAAATTATTTGTTACTTAATTCTGTTCTGAAAAAAACATTATTTTGATCTCCATGATAAAGGCATTCCCGACGCTAAGCAAACATAACATTAATTTGACCCTCTGTTTTTAATTCGATTAAACTTTGTTAGGAACTTCTACTCATTCCGCTATCCATTCCATTAAAAAATAAAATGTTGAAAATTTTGACTTAACGCCTTTTAGAAGCAATATTTTCAACTGTCAAGTCTATTTTTATTTTTCTCAAGTTTAACAAGCATAGAAGTTTCTTTTCTCCCCCGTTCTCAAACCAATCGAAATGACTCAAAGGGTAAGTATATTGTATTTTTAGGGCCACCTGTAGCAGCAAGTTCGTGTAGACGCAAACTAATAGTTTCATACCACTGCTGTGAGTACTCTGGATACAAAATATCGGATGAGTCAACTCATTTAATATGCTGGCCACACCTATCAAACTTCTAGTTTATCGCTTGTCGTCGAAAACTGTCCAACATGATAATTTATGGCAGTCTACTGCTTACAGAAGGTAGTTGTAGATCACAGGATCAGTCTACTTGATTCTGTAGTACCACCAATACTTTACAGCATTGAAATTGATTATATGACAAAATTGATCACATGATTTTTAAATGGGATCGATAGAAGCTCATGAGGTAGGGCCGTAGCCTGGGGTTGACATCAGGGAGCAATGCTCTACCTTTTATGACTGAAAACCTATCTTTAAAACTACATGAATAAAAACGAAAAACTACGGGGGAAAGTTATACTTTGCAATATTGCAATTGAATATACGACAAAATTGCATTGAAATCACTCTAAAGCATGGGCCTCCAAACTATGGCCTGCGAGCTCAAAGTGGTCAGCGAGCATATAAAGCGAGCTTTTAGCTCAATAAAACAACTAAGTCATAATTACTGGGCGTGTTTAATTACATTGTGAGAAATTCCTATGTATTTACATTTTGTGAGTTTCTAATTTTCCCACACATTAAGAAAAATGCAATATTAATAGCTTAAATGATTATTATCATCGTGTAATTCCGTTTCCTGTATTCTATCTAAAGGACATGTTCTTCTCGATTGTAATCGATTCGATCGAATTCTATTTACCAGTACCGTTGCGAGAAATCTTTTAATTCTAGGTAAGGTAAAGGAAATTTCTGGCTGCACTTATTGATAGATACAACTGATCGTATTTGATTCTATCGAATTCTGCTAGAGCTGAATATACCCTTTAAATTTAACGTTTAAAAAATGTATTGTATTTTTTGCGCTTTGTTTTATTAGAAATTAAGGACGATAAAAAAAGTTCGATTGGGGAGAAGACAAAAATGGAGAGTCCAGAGGAATGGGAGAGTGCTGTATTTGTTCCGAAATAAAATGTGGAAAAGCTTCTCCCCTGATTGTTCAGTATATACAGCAGCGAGAGTCTAAAGCTGGTACCTCTACTAGACAAGTTGGGCATGATTTTTCACATTTCATTTCGGCATGAATGCAGTGCTGTTCCATTTCTTCAGATTTTCCCCTGTGGGAAAAAGATGTTGGAGAATATTTTATGGCAATTAGGGATTAATTAGGTTATATAATATCTTTCTAACAGGTACTGAATCGTATTTTTTTTCACGAATAGTAACTATTGATGATTAATTTTAAAAAAATAACGTCATGGTTTTAGTAACTATAGAAATAAACCAATTTTGAATCAATTTTAAAGTAATTTTGATTATTTAATGTTTTAAACCAATGATTAATGAACATTAGTTTTGATGTTGGCAGAGAACATTGTTTTGTTTCCCGTGTTTATTTTACTGAAATTTGACGGATGAAAACTGAAGAATTAAAGTAAAATTTCAAACTTGTTTTTAAATTCAATGGATGTTGATTTGCATAATGAGCTATCTCCTTCTGGAAGGGCCCGTGAGTCTCGAGAAAATTTCAACCATGGCCCTTTCACCCAAAACATTTGGAGATCCCTGCTTTAAAAAAACCTCTATGCGGAAACTTCAAGTTCTTATTTAGAGGATTACCACTTCCAGTACTTAACAATATTGAACTAGACGCGAAATATAATTTTTAAATACATTTCAAACTTTTTCTCAGCAATTGTACATTTGTTCCTGAAATGTTTTAAAAGTCGGCTGGTGTTGTACAAAACATAGCTCAGCAAAAACTTTGTTATGTTTAGGTTATTTTTGAGTACGATTTTGGTTCACGAAAGAAATAGTGCTTTAGTGCATAATTAAGGAATCTGATTATTTCCTAGCTACTAGTGTGACCTCAGATAAAACGTAATCTATTTACATCACTAGTAATTAAATGTTCTTTCAAAACTCATTATATTGGCACCTTCAGAGCTTAATTCCCTCGACATTTGACTATTTTTTGTACAATTAATTATAGTAGCTCATTTAATAGTTTCATGGACAAGGAAGAGAAAGCATTTGAAAAAAAGTTCTAACATTAATTCAACAAATTTTATTGCTCCAAGTTGGATTTCAGCTGCAAATAACAAGTTCAGTGTATAATCGCGTGAGCAATCGAATAGTAGTAATCAAATAGCACGATTGAAATTATTTGAATTATTTGTTTTTACTCACAATAGTTAGAAAAATACGTTGAAGAGTAATATCTATTATTAACGAAGAGGTAGTATAGAATTTAAATGCAAAAACAAAAAACCACCTTTAGAAACAAAGCGAAGTTTTGTTTGTCCATAAAAGGGTATTAAATGATTTTATAATATACCTAAATCATATTAGTTATTTTTGTACAATCGTTAATCCTTTAATAGTAGTAAATACTTACGATTTTGTTTTCTTCATTTGGAATGTTATGTAACTGTTTTTATTTATCAATTTATTTTCCTGTATTAAATATTTTGAACCATACCAACTTTTCCCTTCATGTTAGGTTTGTTTCTCAATAACTTTTCGCGAAATTTATGCCTATTTTCATATATGGCTTGTTCTAGACTTATACTAAAAAAAAAAAAAAAGCAGTTGGCTGAAAAGGGGGGGAGGAACGGCATTGAAAGACAGAAGGAGTTGTTGCCACCTGTGCCGGATCTATGGGTAGCAAGCCAGGGGGGGGGGGGGCAGAAACTTCTGGGGGCGGCAACTTCTTTGGGCGGTAAATTCACATTATTTCTGTGATTTTTCGTTGAAACACCATGCAAAAATTTGAAGGAATATGGGTAAGGGCAGCAGTTTCAAGTTTACCCCGGTTCGGAGAAATCGAAAATCCGGCACTGGTTGTCACTTCATTTGAAACCACTCTGGTAACCGAGCACGAGAAGACAAAGCTAAGTGGTTTAAGGCAAAAAAGAACGGCTTACGTTTTTCAAGGTGGAAGTCGATTTAGCTCAAATAGTACACGATAAATGAAAATATCATCTATCAATAATTCAATAATTTTGATCCAAAACAGAAAACGATCAATTCCTGTTTCAGCACCCCACAGGTGATGATTTGGATTGCGAACTTGGATAACTCTGACCATGATATATGTAACGTGCCCCAGTCACCATTAGCGAACACGGTGAGTTTCAGACCGACTAGCACCGAACACATCAATCCGTTAGAAATATTAAATTCCCAACTGTCATAAATTTCAAAGATAATTTACCTAAACGCTGTTTATTACTTCTGTGATTATATTTTCAAATAACTTTTTTTTTTCACACATAACGTTAAACTTGTCGATAGGTAATTTATAAAAATTCTGTCAATGAATGAGGTTGAGATGATTTTGCATAATTTCTAGGAAGTCTGTCCGTGAAAATTGGGTTTTAGAAATCGTTGTGTTTCTTTAGGCGTCTGTTTAAAGTAAAAATTATTTTTATGAAATTTATTTCTCCTAGGAGGAACAAGGAAGATCCCAATGCTTACACTTCACTTCGATGAAGTTAAAAATTATCAATCTGTGGACTCTGTCGTTTTTGTTGGAGCACTAGTGGTACCTGCACGGCTTTGCCCGTAGTAGAAAATTAAAAGGTCATTTGGTTCGCATGTATATTTCTCTGATAAATTTCTCGCCAATTTGCTATGTTCATTTGCTAGCCCTTGTTATGGTAATTTGCACGTCCACGTTATGGTAATTTGCAGGTCCACGTTATGGTAATTTATATGGTAATTTGCTCGTGAATGTTATGATAATTTTCTCGGGAAAATATTCTTAAAATTGGAATAGAAATCGACAAAATCGAATTCTCGAAAAATCGCTCTGAGGTGCCCACCCCTATGCTACGAACTAATTTTGTGCCAAATTTCATGAAAATCGGCAGAACGGTCTTGGCACTATGCGCGTAACAGACATCCACACTGTAAAAAAAATCCGAAACGTTACTGGTTATTTCCGTGGAACGTCTCGGGATTTCACACGTTTTCACCTATTTCCTCGTATTTTCACAAAAAAGTTTTCTGAATCGTTACAAGTTGCAAGCGTGCAGACTTTTCACTGTTGTTGAAAATATTTTTAGCAACCAGTTTAAAGATTGAATGAGCGTGTTTATTAAGTGTATCGGCCTAGGGCTGCTTTCGGCCTGTCCAGATTGACTAAACTCCCAATGAGAGCAAAAAAATCAATGGATAACTACAGCTTTGCAGGCGAGAGATATGGTTGGTTCCTTCTTGCATAGCCGTGGTTTTTATGGAGCCTTCTTGGAAAATCAGGAAGATTCTAATCAGTTACACTAAACCTACTTAATCTTTCTACAAGGTTGTAGAAACATGACGGGCTTTAACAGGGGAGATTTCGCACGTCTTCAGAAAGTTTCAAGGTTAATTTCAGAAAGGTTACTGACTTTTAGCGGAAAACGTTCCTGGTTTTTCCAAGATATGTTGCTGGAAGAAATTGGGCACATCAGCTACCTATTATTTTCCAGGAACGTTTCTGAATCGTTTTTACAGTGCAGACAGAGATCCAGAGACAGACTTTCAGCTTTGTTTTTAGTAAAGAAAATGCATCAGAGATGCTGCTACATTATCAAATGATATTTAATGTATTCTGTTCGTATATATAAATTCAAGTGAATTGCTTAGTCATTTTTTATTTGTTAACTACCTCCCCCCCCCCCACACACAGAGATACCTTTCTATAACTTTTCTGAAATATGTATTGAATGTTGTTATTTTTGGCTGCTTACCAGGGAACCACACAAAAAGTGTAATCATGAAAAAGTTTAAATAGGAGGTAATCGAAATAAACACTAAAATTTATTGCTTATTGGATTGTTTGAAAATCTATTACTTAACGTTTTTTCTTAATGGAATTATGCAATAAATTTCTGCTCCAGGGCTTCATTTCACTTTGTCTATGAAATTTTAACTCCGAAAAGTGAGGGGCAAAGGCCTCTTTACTTCTGAAAGTGAGGGGGCGGTTGTGCCCCCCCCCCGTACTAGCCGTCTATGCGATTCAGGCTGAAATTCTTCAAATTTGATGTTATCATCGTCACATTTCTTATTTTTTTCGTCTGCTAAGCTGGAATTTTAGCTTCATTATCCTCGAAAGCAGGTATCTGTGAATAACATTGGCGTCAACAATTTGTAATACATCTCTTCTCCACAAATTAAAACAAGAGGTTCTGTCTAGAACTAAACAAGTTAATTTTCCCCGTATACCAGCATCGACTTTTAAATATTTGATAAATATTCTCTTAATTTGCTAAGATTTAAAATTATGTCAAACATAAATTTTTCAATATTTAAAGCTGGTTTCTCAAAACTAATGATACCTATAACATTTTTTTTTAAAGCTAATCCCTGATGAAATCATTGCGTGACAAATTAAAAAAAAACAAATGATAAAGTAGAAGCAGCTTTAAGCAATGCAAAAGCATCTCATGTATTTCCACAAAAAAATTCTTTTATCGATTAAAAAATAAAAAATTAAATTAAATTTAAAAAAAAGGAGGAAGAAAGAAAAAGTATTAAAAATAAAAAAGCACACAAATATTGTTTGCAGCTCTTCTTCTATTATGTGTAATATACGCGAGTATATTGCACATAACAAGTACAAGCACCAAAGACTTGTTTATGATACAATTATATACTGTGAAATCCCGTTACAACGGGATTCGTTGCAATGAACTTCAAGGGACCGCAAATTCCGTTTGTTGTAATAAAATTAAACTGGAATTGAAATTTTTTTTTGTTTCGACAGATATTTCGTAGTAGTGGTATTCGTTGTAAATAGATTTTAATAAAATTATAGAACCATTCTTTGTAGCCACCATCTTTTAGAACAACTTATCCGTTTTTTTACCATGGACTTTAGGAACAGTTAGTGCCATATAAAGCTTCTAAAAGTGATTCCGAATGGAATTGAACATTCAATTTTTGCACTATCTGATGAGTCTCATGTGCCACAAACCGTTCATCCACTACTCAATTTTGAAAAGTGTAACAATACGTATATCAGTCTTCCTAAGAACTGAAGCGAAGAAACTCCAGAGACATTCGAGTACCCCTCCTCCGAACTAATCATAAAGTAAAGAAATTTACATAGAGAGGCCCAGTCTATGGTAAAAAGGAGGTAAAATAGAAGCCGGAATTATGGAATACAGCGGTGCAATGATGAGCGGCGTTATGATAACATGATCGCTTCGCCAGAATAATTTTCACCAATCTTGCGAAGGGACCGAATAAAGTAGCTGGCGGATTGGTTTGCATTTGCATTAATGGTTTACATTGGTTTGCAAAGTGCTTTAAGTGTCGCGTGTGGCACGCTGATCTTAGCTAAAGGTCGAGAACCGATAATCACCTAGTAACGGTAATGGTTTACTATGGTGCATTGATTACAGTGCATTGTGCATTGGAGGGTAGTGGTGCATTTATTGGACAGCAATTTAGTTAAGTATTGTTTATGCACTCTATAACAAAAAAAAAACGACGCACCAAGAAGAAGTGGTCCGATTGAGAAAAAAACTGGTGGATAGGAAGACAATGCACAGAATAGTCATTGATTAAATTCTCAGAACAATTAAATATTTTTTGTCCGAGTTACAATAACAAGTTCAATAAGGTGTTGACCCGCCTCTAGCCTGGATACAAGCTGAAGCACGACATGGCAAAGACCGATAAAGCTCCCGGAGGATGTTCTGCGGTATTTCCGGCCAAATTCACTCCAATTGTCGGACGCGGTTATCAACATTCCTTGCCAGATGCAATCGCCATCCCATCATATCCCAGACATGCTTGATGAGAGAGAGATCTGGCGATCTGGCAGGCAACGGAAGAGTTTGACAAGCTGGCAGACAGTTCATATTAACACGTGCCGTATGTTATCTGGAATTGTCCTGCTGAAAACCAGCCGAAGGTACTGCACAAGGAACGCTGGAAAACAGGTCTTAGGATGTCGTCGACGTACCGCTTTGCAGTAAGTGTGCCTCTAATTGCGACCAAAGGGGTCCAGCTATCAAAGTAAATGACACCCCAGACCATACGGCCGTGTTGAGGGTCAGTGTGGCGTGCAAAAGTGAAGCCAGGAACCCCCTCTGCCCTGGGTGTCTCCAAACACGTCTTCGATGATCGTCATGACACAGTTGGAAGCGGAATTTGTCGCTAAAGACTATACGTCCCCAGTCGGTATCATTCCAACCTGATCGAGCTATGCACCACTGTAATCTGGCTTGGCAGTGCGTAGGCGTCAGTGGCAGGTGGCGTAACGGTCGGCGCGAACGTAGATTTCGCTGTCTCAACCGTCTGAAAATGGTCATGATGAACACTGGCGTTTGGGTTGAACGTCTGTTGGTTCATAGAGATGAAAAAAGCGCTGTGACGGCTGATCGGACAATCACTCTGTCATCACGATATGTTATGACCCTAGGTCGACAGCTGCCATCCTGACGCTGAACTCTGCCATTTTCCACCCATCCTTGCCAGCATCTTCGAATCGCCGCATCGCTTTGGCTCAAATTGACGAGCGATTCTCCGATTTGACTAACCGGCCTCTTTCAATACAATGATACGAACTCTTTTAATCTCTGACAGTTGCTCGCAATGAACACGAACCACGTGGTGAGGCATTTCTAAGGTCTTGAAAGGTAATATGAATCGCAATCAAACCGAAAGTTTTAACAACTGTTGCAAAACTGCTTTACATTGATCTGCAGGATGCGCAGTTTCGATGCACTGGAGATCAAACTATTCTTTCATTGGATATCAAATTTTAATCATTTGCATGTCTGGTCAAAAGACTCACGCATACAAAATTTCAAAGCAATCGGATGATTGCTTCTTGGTGCGTCGATTTTTTTGTTGTAGAGTGTATTATGTCAGTTTTTGATTACTGCATTTCCGTTGCCACTGTCATGGACCTTAAACGCAAAACAAAACCAAGTTCAGCCATTTTTTCTTTGGGAAAAGGGTCCACAGAATTTCGACAGTTATAGGTTGCCAGACCACGCTTGATTTTTGTAAATTTTTGTCTGAGGAAAAAACAACTTGCTACTCTTGTGCAGCATTTTGTTTTAATACTTCAGTAGTAAGCACACAATGACCAGACTTCATACTAGAAAATAATGATAGGCATGTAGTGCGCTTCTGTTCAAGGGACGGTATAGCTTTGCAAAAGAAAACAGTAGAAGTTGATTTCTATGTACAGAAAGAGGAAAATCGGTTAACAGGAAAATGTAATCATTTATGTTCACTGCTCGACATTGAAAATGCAACACCAAGAAGGAGTGTTCAGAAATTTATGCAAATTTTAGAGTAGACGTACATTACTGAGTTATTTAAATGATGTGAAATGCGCAGCTCTCCGGCGCACGTGAAGTAAGATATAAAGGAAGGAACTTGCAGAATGGGAAATATTCGTGTCGTTATTTCTGACTGGAGAATTTCCGAGCAAATTTTGTTTTCGTCTTGGAGGATACGTGTAACACGAGAGAATGCCAGGCCGCCGTCAACGAAGGCACTTTCAGCAGATAGACGATTTTACGAGGGGTATGGTGATCGGACTGAGAAGGGGAGGTTGGTCCGTACGTCAAATCGCAGCTGATACCCACATGGATGCGGGCACGGTGCATCGGCTGTGCCGAAGATGGTTGGAACAACGAAATGTGGCACGATTCAGGGGTGCAGGGGCAGCCAGAGTGACATCAGAACGCGTGGATCGACGCATCCGCCAACAAACTGTAGCAGATCCACAAGTCACTTGTTCCTCGATTCTGTAGCAGGTGCAAGATACCCTGAATGTTCCCGTGTCAACCAGAACCATTTCCCGTCGTTTGGTCGCGCGTGGTCTGCAATCACGTCGTCCGCTAAGAAGACAGCCATTGACCCCACAACATAGACAGCAACGTTTAGTATGGTGCTGGACCAGAGCGACGTGGATGACAGAATGGCGAAATGTCGTGTTCCCAGATGAATCCCGCTTCTGTTTATTCAGCGATAGTCGCCGCATACGTGTGTGGCGTCGACGTGGAGACAGATATAATCCGGCAGTAACTGTGGAACGTCACACCGCACGACAACGTGGCATAATGGCTTGGGGCACAATTGCGTACAATTCCATATCACCTCTAGTTCGTATTCAGGGCACTATGACGGCCCAATGATGTTTGGATAATGTGCTGCGGCCGGTGGCAATCCCTTACCTTCAAGGGCTACCTAATGCATTTTTTCAGCAGGATAACGCCCGACCACACAGTGCTCGCATCTGACAACATGCTCTCCAAGACACACAGATGCTTCTCTGGCCACCATACTCTCCTGACCTGTCACCATTCGAACATGTGTGGGATGTGATTGGACGCCGTTTGCAGACTCTGTCCCTGCCTCGTTCAGAAGAGAACTGTGGCAAATGGTTGAAAGGGAATGGAGAGCCATCCCTCTGGACACCATCCGCACTTATTGACTCTATGCCTAGACGTGTTTCTTCGTGTATCGCTGTCCCGCCGTGGTACTAACTGAGCCGACGCCGTTCTCGCTCTGTATTCTGCCCATTATTTTGGCTGTTCCTGGTTGGGGGGGGGGGGAGGGGTCCTGGTAGTTCAAAGGACTAGTTCAAAGGCTCAGTAAAGCATCTAATATGTATAAATCCTGTATATAATCTGTATAAGAGTCTCTTTTAAGAGCCTCTTAACGTATCATAGCGAGTAGTTTAAGTAATATCTTTTGAAAAAAATTATTGAAATTCAACTAATTTGACCTCTTATTTGTGTAGTTTAAACAAATGGTAGTCACAGGCCAATGACAGTAAGGAATTTCTAGAGGTGTCCAATGAAATTTCTCTTAATTTTGCTCACGTTAAAGCGGCAGTATGCAGCCTTGTTGCATATTCATGCAGAATAATGATGTTACGTATCTCTTGCCGTCGTTGCGTATTGCGATACGCAGCTTGTGCTTAATCCAAAAGATGACAATGACAGCCTGCATTAATCGTTCTTTAGTAATGCATCAAATGACTGCAATGTTCTACAGTGATGTTTGTCAGCAGTCTCCATTCATCAGATTCGTTTTCCGCAGTTTTTCTATCTATCACATTTTTTAGCTCACTTATACACTCGAATGTACGAAGTTTTTCTTTCACAAACTGCTTGAAGCTGTCTCAAACATTTAGAAGATTTCGCGTCCTCTTTTGCGCTAAATTTACTTATGACACTTTTCACAACAAACGTGTGCACTAGGATGTACCCCCCCCCTCAAAAAAAAGTCAATTTTTAAAGGCGCACACCTTCGTATTTTTTCCTGTTAGGTCAAAACAATTGTAAAAGAATTTTCATATAATTTGAACATTGCCAACCCGTGCCGACTTGCTCCTGAAAGTGTAAACCAGCCCCACGTACTAGGCCGAATCGGAAAAAAAAAATCGAAAATTTGAAATTTCATGTTGATAAAACTTTTTTCCCTATATACTTTTTCCCCACCATAAAAATATTTATCTAAGTTTGTTACCAAATATTTTATTCTTGTTCCTCCAGCACAAAATCCAGTTTATTTAAATTCTAAATAAGCATAGCATAAGCTCCTTTATAATTTTTAAATTAACTTTAATCATTCACCAAGTCGTTCTCCCCATCGAAAGGAAAAAGAACTTTTAGAATAAATAACGTGATTTAAAACTACTAATACTATTCCAATATATATATATATATATATATATATATATATATATATATATATATATATATATATATATATATGTGTGTGTGTGTGTGTGTGTGTGTGTGTGTATACATATTTTCGTTGGTCATTGTACCTTTTATCAGCGCCGGATCTAAGGGGGAGCAAGCCGGGGTTCTTGCCCCGAGCGGCGACTTCTAAGGGTGCGGCAAATTCACCCTATTTTTATGTTTTATTTCGTTGGAACTCAATTTAAAATGTTGAAGGAAGATGGGTAGGGGCGGCAGTTTCAAGATTTGCCCCACCTCGGAAAAATCGTAGTTCTGGCACCGCCTTCAATAAATAAAAAGTATTCAAAAAGTGGCGAATAAAGCATGAAATAATACTAAAAGTATAATTAAAAATTAGTTAAAGGGGTGATGACTGGTTTCAGAACAATGGTCTGCGATAGATGGAAGGGTTGATGCACGGGGTACATTGCCTTTTTTCAGCTTAAAAGGGAAAAGATAAGCGAAGAAGGAGTAATCGCAATTATTGAAAGTAATGGAAAAAAGTTGTTTTTAATATTTATTCAAAGAAAGGGGCGGGGGAAACACAATGTGACTGTTTTTGTTCGGAAGCGAAACAGGGCGGGACCGCCGCGAATCTTATACTGCGGTCCCGAACAGGGTAGCCTGCATCATGAAGAAATACTGGCTGGATTATTAAAACTTTATGTGTTTTAGTTCTTTTGATTTCTTTCTTTAAAGCTTTCATTAAAACAGCATCGATACTTTCTTGTGCCATGGCCCGGGCTTGACTCAAAAAAAAAGAAAAAGGAAAGAAAGAAAGAAAGAAACGAGAGAAAAAAAATTAACTTGAATTCTAAAATTTTGAATTCGAATTATGTTTTTCGCAATCACGAGTTGCGACAGGGCCCTACTCATTGGGGGCTATTGTCTCTAGAAACAGCTCCTGTCCCCCCAAGCCTACCCCTCCTCCTGGGAGGTTACGTGTGTATAGTTGCGTGTGTGTGTGTGTGTGTCTGCAGGGGTGTGTGTATGTGTAGGCGCGCGTGCGTGCATGTGTAGGCTTGTGTGTGTGCGTAGACCTATGTGTATGCACGTAGGCGTGTGTGTATGTGTGTGTATGTGTGTGTATGAGCGTGTGTATGTGTGTGTATGAGAGTGTGTGTGTGTATGAGCGTGTGTGTGTGTATAAGCGTGTGTGTGTGTATGAGCGTGTGTGTATGTATGAGCGTGTGTGTGTGTGTATGAGCGTGTGTGTGTGTATGTGTGTGTATGAGCGCGCGTGTGTGTAGGACATAGACGCCCCCGACCAGGAGAAACGGATTCCAGGAGGCAGTGCTCGGAGCCGCGCCCGCAGAGGCCGGTGGGCGGTGGTGCTGGTATCACTGTTCCAAGCTGAAAAATGAACGGACATGAAGGACGGTGAAATGAATGCAATAAGCAATCGTGATTGCTCAAAAAAAAAAGGAAGAAAGAAAGGAACTAGAAAGAAGGAAAAGAAAATAGAAAGAAAGAAAAAGGGGAAAAAACAAAAAAGCAAACAGAAAAAAAAAACCTCTGAACAAGTATAAGTTTTAATAATGAAAATTTGATTTTGATGTGCCAATTTCAATGTCGTATTTTTTTCTTTTTGAATTAATTAGCGAGTAGTATTTGTGACTTAAAATTATGGTTGTTAGTAAAATTTACTCTTCTGGTATTTTTACTGTTATCGCACTTAAAACTGACCAAAACCGGTAAACAATTTTTAATTTTCTTGCTTTCTTTTTTTCCCTCTTTTTTTCTTTTTCTTTCTTTTTTTCCCTTTCTTCTTTTTCTTTCTTTTTTCTTCGGGCGGGGGGGGGGGGGGACTGACTAGGAGCCCGCCATGGCTCTCTGGGCCCTGTTTTTAAATTTTTTAAAGCAGTTCATAATCGCTTGAGCTATGCACATGATTTTAACGAAGCAGTAGAAGGAGAGTATTAAGTATTAAGAAATGAGAAAATTTCTGTCTATTAAGAAGCAGAAATTCCTTCAGCATACATTTTTTTTAAATTGGTTCTATTATACACATCCTAAATGGTAATGTAATAATACTTGGTTATACCCAAATAAAAACATCTTCATATTTTTCAACTCATACCAAAGCTACTAATGACCAGGGAAATACCATCTTGAACTATTGTCACATGTGCGAAACAATCTTTGAGAAATATGGTCCTGCAAAATCATCCAACGCTCCACTCTATTAATTTTCTTTTTCGGTCTCTCTAAACATTATCTGTCAATCAACGGACAATACTACAGAGATTTTTGCTATCAACTTTCGTACCATGTCAAGCAAACGACAGTTAACTAAATAGTATAAATAGAGAAATGGTGATTACAGGGTCTGTCTGCAAAGTCCACGTCGTAACAGAGTTAAGGTTTTGACCAATTATTGCAAGTAGATGGTCTGGACAACATTTTTTGTTCTTTGTGGTCTCCGTAGAAAATTCCCACTGAAGAGGAAAATAGTATAGCTAATATGGTGTATATTAGGGTGTATCAAGGAAAAAAAATTCTGGAAATTTAAAATGTCAAGTTGATAAAAAAAAATTGCTCTAACAGACCCACATACACCACAAAAAAATATTCAAATAAAAAAATACTTCGGTATGCCTCATGAGGCCTAAAGTTAATAATTTTCTGCAAAAAGATTCTGTATATATATTTGAATTTTTTTGTTTTTTTTTTAGTTAGTGGAAATTAATAAAAAATCAAGTTGACTGAAATAAACAATGAAGTCAATCATTATTGTTAAAAAAAAACACACAAAAAAAAAAATACTTTTGCTTTTATTCAATATTTAGGTCTCCCGCATAGTACTCAAAAATAAGGATTTTTTAAAGTCAATTTTTTTACTACGAACAAATTAATTACACCGAGAAGAATTCAAAATGCTTCTGACACTATTCCTGCTGCTTCTGATAAGGTTTTTTTTTTCTGTTTTACTTTTGTCAGTGCTCTTCACTTTTTCTTCGGTGAAAAACCAGAACAGCGGCATCACTCGAATGAGCTCTGAATTCGAAAATAAAAACGTTGTAAAAAATTAAAAAGAAAAAAAAAATCTTGGAAGCATCAACCATAGCATACGAATCGCCCCACAGACTCAGAAACTCATATCCACACATGCAATTAACATGGAAAATGAAATTAAATGAGTATAATATAGCATTAATACATATTTATATTTTAGGCTCTTGTGTTGAGTTTTCATTTCCAAATCTTGTAATAATATATTTCTAATAAGGATTTTTTACAGTTACAATTTTCCACTAGAAAAATTATTAATTTTCACTTTTACTTATTATGATTTTTTTTATAATGTTGGTTTAAAAATTCGTTCCCTAATTAACATTAACTAATAAACCATTTGTTACATAAGTTTTTCGTTCCTTTATGAATAAAATAATCGGATTTCCTTTTTGATTACACTGTAAGAAAATACTTTTACTAGGGGAGACTAAGGATACTTGATCCCCACTTTAGTTTTCAATTTTTTCCCTGCCGCAAATTTTCAGGGTTTTTTTTTTTTTTTTTTTTTTTTTTTTTTAAAGAAGGTGAACAAAGGTAATTTTTTCCTCAATCTGACAGTATTTTTTTAGCTAAAATTAAACAGTTTAAAAAAAAAATTTTTTTTTTCAATAATTTCATAAAGGGATCATGTATCCCCAGATCAAGGGATCACTCTTAATTCAAAAGAACGAAAAAATAACTCTTAAAAAGAGTGAAGTCTATTGCGGGTGCATTCATTCTTTCTGAGTGCTAGCTTTATCGAAAAAAGACCCTTTACGAAAAAACCAAGACTAAAACTTTTTCCTATTGGCGTGAAATTCGGAAACACTCCTTTTGATGAGCGAAAAATAAAAACATTCTTTAAAAGAAGGACTCAAAAACATTTTCATTGGTTCGATTCTGTCACGTGATTTTGTTTAGGGAGAATCTTCTATATCTCCATGTTCGGCTTAACTAACGTTGGTCGCGAGTACCAAGTGGATGTCGCTATCTAAATGTCTTTATTAAATGAATTAAAAACAAATTTTTGTTGCCGAATGAGGTTTCTGAAGGATATGCACAAAAACTGCATGGTAAGTACGAAGATTTTCTTTTTAACCGACGAAAAAACGGAGGAGGTTCTCAATTCGACACGTATATTTTTTTTTTTTTAATGTATGACCACGCATAACTTTTTACAGAACAGTCTGATTTTGATAATTCTTTTTTTTATTGGAAAGGGTATACCCCGAAGGTGGTCCCATAAAAATTTTGAAAAAAAAATCCTACCCTAAGGGTGGGAAAAGGGGGTTGATTTGTTGTTCACTCACAGATTTTTAATGTATGACCACACATAACTTTTTACAAAATAGTTCGATTTTGATAATTCTTTTTTTAATGGAAAGGTTATACCCTGAAGTTGGTCTCATATAAATTTGAAGAAAAAATTCCTACCCTAAGGGTGGGAAAATGGGGAGATTTGTTGTTCACTCACAAATTTTTTTTATATATGACCACACATAACTTTTTACAGAATAGTCCGATTTAGAATATTCTTTTTTTTATTGGAAAGGGTATAGCCTGAAGTTGTTCCTATATAAATTTGAGGGAAAAAATCCTACCCTAAGGGTGGGGAAAGGGGGGCGATTAGTAGTTCACTCTAAGATTTTTTGATGCTGAATTGGGTATAACAAAAAAAAAAAAAAACTCACGATGAATGAGATGCAGACTTGTATGTCTCTCGTGTGTACTGTCTTGAGCAGGTAAACGACAGTATCTGCAGAAATGAGTTTTCGAGATATTTGAAGAATTGTGCGCTGGATTCAGTACTATCAACTGGGAAATGTTGGAATTATATTTCTTTTAGCGGAAACCAAATAAGTTAGTTTGTACAACAAAGCTAACGTACAAACAATGATGACAAAATGCAAAAAAAAAAAAAGATAAAATTGCAGTTATAGCCCTTTACCTGCACACGGCAGTGTAGACCTCTCAATCTCTGGTACTTGTGATTAGGGTTAGTTTTCAGTGCCAGTCGTCAAACATTTTTTATATTCAGGATTTGTATGAAAAAATAGGGCGAAGTTTAGTGATGGTGACATACTATTTTTAACCGACGAAAAAACGGAGGAGGTTCTCAAGTCGACACGTATATATATATATTTTTTTTTAAATGTATGACCACACATAACTTTTTACAGAATAGTCCGATTTTGGATATTCTTTTTTTATTAGAAAGGGTATAGCATGAAATAATTCCCTTATAAGTTTGAGGGAAAAATTCCTACCCTAAGGGGGGGGGGGGAGAGGGGGTGATTAGTTGTTCTCTCCAATATTTTTTGATTCTGAGTTGGGTATTACAAAAAAAAAAAGCTCACAATGAATGAGCTTCAGACCTGTATGTCTCTCGTGTGTACTGCCGTGGGCAGGTAAGCGGCAGTATCTGCAGAAATGAGTTTTCGAGATATTTGAAGAAATGTGTGTTGGATTCAGTAGTATTAACAATAAGAAAATGTTGGAGTTATATATTTTTTTCAGCGGAAACCAAATAAGTTAGTTTGCACAACAAAGCTAACGTACAATAGATGACAAAATGCAAAAAAAAAAAAAAAAAAAAAAAAAAAAGAAATGAAAAAATAAAATGCAGTTACTGCCTTTGACCTGCCCACGGCAGTGTAGACCTCTCAATCTCTGGTATTTGTAATTAGGATTAGTTTTTTAACCGACGAAAAAACGGAGGAGGTTCTCAAGTCGACCCGTATATATAAGTTCTTTTTTTTCATGTATGACCAGGCATTACTTTTCACAGGTTCGTCCGATTTTGATAGTTCTTTTTTCATTGGAAAGAATTTTCCCAGAAGTTGTTCCCATATAAATTTGGAAAAAAACTTCCTATCCTAAGGATGGAAAACAGGGGTGAGTTATTGTTCACTCAAAGGTTTTTTACTTTTTTTCGTGTAAGACGACGCATAACTTTTACAGAATAGTCTGATTTCAATAGTTGTTTTTTTATTGGAAAGAGTATACCTAGAATTTGGTCCCATGTAAATTTGGAAAAATTCCTTATCTAAAGGTGAGATATTAGGAGTGATTTATTGTTCGCTCACAGATTTTTTATTACTGAGTTGTGTATTACAAAAAAAAAAAAAAAAAACAACTCACGATGAATGAGCTTTAGATTTGTCAGTCTCTTGATTTAGAGCTCTCAGTCTCTGCATTTCTGCTAAAGCTCGTTCATCGTGAGGTTTGTGTAGTAACTTATTTGGCTCTAGATCAGATAAAGCAATACCCTCAAATGTTTTTACTCTACTCAGTGCCACATATGCCTGTCCTTTAGCAAACACTTTCTTTCCGAGGTCTATTACAGCTTTATCAAGGGTCGTAACTTGCAATTTGTGTACCGTGACGGCCCAGCATAGAATTATTGGCAACATCCTGTGCTCAATGTCACCATAACCTTTCTTTCCTTGAAAAGTTGCAACCACTGGAGGTATGGCGACAGAACCATCGCTATCTTTTAGTCTGCTTCCTATGCTTTCATCGTCAAACTTAACTAATATGCAGTCCGGTAATTCTCCTTCCTCTAGTTGATCCCTACGTATTGATGGCCATTTTATTTTTTTTTAAAATACCCATTGCACCATTGACGAGGCCGTCAGATACTGATATGTTACGTCTCAAAATCACAAGAGATTCGGCAGCAAGTTTTACCTCTGATAAAAGTCCACCACAATTGTTCACATCTTTCGGGACAACATTATCTGGAGGTTTGTTTCCATAGGTAGCAATTTCACGAGACTCATCTATGGAACGGATTGTATAGACACGACGTCCTCAATTTCATTTGAAACCCGCTCTCTTATCAGATCTAAACGATGAGCGCGTTGCTCTTCACTCTCATTTGAAAGTCGCTCTCTTATCAGATCTAAACGATGAGCGTGTTGCTCTTCACTCTCATTTGAAAGTCGCTCTCTTATATCTAAACGACGAGCGCGCTGCTTATCACCTTCTTGCAATAAACTATCGTTATTGTAGCTTCTCATTCTCGACAGTCTTTCCTCGCGCTGACCTAAACTCTCCTGTGACGTGTTAATGTAATTCTCTTTCTGTTTGCTTCCAACCATTTTTCTTTCTCATTAATAGATTCTTCTAAACATCTTTTCCTCATCCGAGCAGCATTTTTTGTAGACCTACCCATGTTAGTATATAAAGCCTGCTTTTTTAAAATTATTTATGTAACACAACAGATAATTGTTAAAATACGATTATATATATATATATATATATATATATATATATATATATATATATATATATATATATATATATATATATATATATATATATATATATATATATATATATATATGTTAATAGCTAAAGTAAGGTAGGTAGCTATTTTAAAAGTAATCAAAAATATAAGCATACAGATTATAGCCACATTAGTAGCTTATAGCCACAAAAAATTATAAAATAAAAACTTTTTAACAAAAAAATGGAACCGCCGAAAAAACTGAAAAGCAAAAAATAATAAACCATTTTAATTAAACCTTAATAACTAAGTTCTTAAACTGATGTAAGTATACCTAAGTATATATTTTTGTAATAATTTAGAGTTTTTAATTAACCTTAATAACTCAGTTCTTAAATTAATGTAAAGTATACCTAAGTAGTTTTGAGTCGGTGCCAAACAATAAATAAACAAAGATCCTTAAATTACCTAAATATAAAGAAATAACCAAATAAAATTAGCAATGTAATGTGAAATGTCCGGCGATAAACATAAATGTTTCAAAAAATGCTCCCTCCACACGCCATCATTAAATCATGAATACTAGTAGATCGTATACAACGAAAAGTACCTCTCGTTGAAGCTTTGAAACCTTTGGGACCTCGCACGAGAGAGGCAAACAACCAGTGAGAAAAATCTTCAGGATCATGCATGCAATTAACGGCTACAGTTGTTATGCCATACTTACGCTGAATAATACTATGACCCAGAAAACCATTTATTTGAGCTTTTAACAAGATGAGAAATCCTTCTTCAGTATGATGAACAATGATATAAACATTTTGACTGTTGTATATGAGGCAAAAGCTCAGTAGCAGCCAAATACTCGACACGTGCTTCTTCGAGACCACTCGACGACGTTCGGGTTTAACTTCGTGAACGCTCGTCATTTTCCGGCGAAGGGGCGTGTCGCCATACGCCACCGCTGCGCCTCACGCTTTACAAAAATAATTAATTTGCTTGTTTGGCACCGACTCAAAACTACTTAGGTATACTTACATTAATTTAAGAACTGAGTTATTAAGGTTAATTAAAAACTCTAAATTATTACAAAAATATATACTTAGGTATACTTACATCAGTTTAAGAACTTAGTTATTAAGGTTTAATTAAAATGGTTTATTATTTTTTGCTTTTCAGTTTTTTCGGCGGTTCCATTTTTTTGTTAAAAAGTTTTTATTTATTAAAACTTGTAACTGTTAATATTTCTTGAACTACTCTTATATCGTTACAAATCACCCACGTGCAATGTTACGGCGAACTTTTTGTAACTTTTTCTTCCAAATTAATGAAACTTTCATCAACAACTTTGTTTCGTTCATCGAATCAAAAATATGACATTTGAAACAGTCGTTACCATCTTTGGTCTGTGTGTGTACTGCATATATATTTTAGGCAGGTGTTACAGACCCGACCATGCGCAAATCTATAGGTCGGATACCGAATCCGTTCCCGACGGTCGGAGCTCTAACCACTGCGTATATTTTAAATTAATCAAATATTGTTTGTGTGTATAATAACCTTTAAAGAGTATCATAAACTTTGTATAATACACTCATTCATATGTGTAACGGGCCATTCACTAATTAAGTAAGGGTCCTGAGAGAGAGGGGGGTTAGATCCATTCTTACGTAATATTTTCCAAGCTGATATTTTATACTATTAGAAATCCGCGGTCAAGTGGTTTGGCAAATATTATATTTCATTTGCTTCAGGAAGGTAAAAGTATGTATTATAGGATGAGCTGTTTTTTACTTGTGTTTCAAAGAATGAAACGTGTAAAATATAATAAAAGAATCGCACTGTGTTTTGCATGTCTTTTTTTTAATTATTAATGCATCATATACAAAAATTATTTGTCGAAAAAACATTCAGTCTAGATTCATTACAGTAAACATTTCTTTACTCAAAAAAGTTAAAAAAAAAAAAATAATAATTTGAATTTTGACATTTTGAATTCAAATTATGTTTTTCGCAATCACGAGTGTGTGTATGTAGGCGTGTGTGTTATGTGTGGGGGGTATGTGTGTTGTATGTGGGGGTATGTGTGTGTGTAGGCATGTGTGTTTGTGTCTGCGTGCAGGCATAAGTGTGTGAGTAGTTGTGTGTATGAATGTGTGTATATGGGGGGGGGGGTGTATGTGTGTGTAGGCATATGTGTTTGTGTCCGTGTGCAGGCATGAATGTGTGGGTAGTTGTTTGTATGAGTGTGTGTATGAGTGTGTGTGTATGTGTAGGTGTGTATGTATTTGTGTGTGTGTATGTGTTTGTGTATGTGCGTGTGTGTGTAGTTGTGTATGTATGCGCGTGTGTGTAGGACATGGATGCAACCTGGAGACGGCTTTCGCTATAGGAGCAGCATCGTGAGGAGCCGATCGACGGTGATGGTGCAGAGGGTGGCGGTGGGAAAATAAAGTCAAAGGATATCAAAACAGTCAAGTGAGAACAATAAGCAATCGTGATTGCTCAAAAAAAAAAAAAAAAGTTAATTTAAGAACGATCCCAGTGATGTAATATTTGTTATTTTATTATTGTGACGAAAAAAAAGAATCTTACGTAAGATGAGGGGGGGGGGGGATCTTACATAGCGGGAAGGGAAGGTCAAAAATTGTCCTTACGTAATTAATGAATGGCCCCGAAGAAACAAAACTGAATTCAAACGTATCTTGTCATAATTTATGAGTAAATTTTAAAAATAATTTGGACTGATGTAACTTTTTAAACATTATTAATGTTAAAAGGCATACCGAGAATATCAATATAGAGTTTCAAAATTTTAAATCTACTTATTTGAAACTGTGTGGGTTTTTTAATTTTATTACAATCTTTTGATTCGGAAATGTACGTAATATTGCACCTAACGATATACGAGTAGTTCAAAAAATATTACCAGTTAAAGTTTTAATAAAAAAGAATATTCTTCGTACTTATTATACAGTTTTTGTGCATCCCTTTCGGAAACACTAAAAACAGTTTCTTTTCCACATTTTTTAACCTAAAAACTAAATTTTATTTTCAAATGAAATAACAGTTTTAAAAACAGTTTTAAATTCAAATACACAGCATAAGCACATGAAAACACGTTTAAAAAACAATTTCACCAAATGAGAGTGAAATGATTTCACCTATTTTATTCTAAAAAAGAGTGAAATATCGGCTTTCCAAAACGGAAAGCATCCACTCATTTAGGATATTAATTTAGTCTTAAAAAAGAGTGAAAATAACTTATCAAAATGGAGTGAAACTAGCTTATCCAAAAGGAGTGAAAATAACCGCTCCGCAAAAGGAATGAAATTCACTCCTATAAGGAAAGTGCGTTTTCAAAACTGGAAAGGAGTGAAAATCGCTGGAAATTTTTAAGAGAGTACATGATCCTTTCATGGAGGATACTTGATCCCACTGAGAAAATAGATAGACTTTTCATTAGATCAGCAATTTATTTATGGATTTTAGTTTTCTATACAATGTTTCTAAAAAATTACATTATTTCTAGTTTTCTTTTTTAAATTATAATAATTTGAACACAAAATAAAACTGTTTTAAATTCCAATAGGACATTTGTAAACAAAAATGTACATAACTTTAATGAACTTATGATGCTTTTGATCAGTTACTTATTTTCCAATACAGTTGTGAACGATATATTTTATAAATAAAACTAACAATTTTTTAAAAGTAGCGTAATGAAGCTAAAATTACCACAAATTAAAAAACAAAAAATAGGATGGCAAGTACAAAAAAACTAAACTTATTTGCTTATTATAGTTTACCGGTAAAACCATCATTTACCAATATTTCTCGTGTTATCAGTCGTACATCTTCTTAAAAAGCAAGCTTAAAAAAAGTTATCGGAATGCTTTTTATAATTAACTATTTCTCCACTGAAATAAGAAATGTATTTGCACTATAGTAACAAATTCCGCTCACGTTTAGTGGCATGTGTATCAAATCGGTAAACAAGCAAGTAAAAATTATCAAAAAAAAAAAAAAAAAAAAAAAAAAAAAAAAAAAAAAAAAGAAGAGAAAGAAAAGAAAAAAAAAAAACAAGTTTTAATTTTGAGAGCTTGAATTCAAATTATGTTTTTGCAATCACGTATTGCGATAGGAGCCTACTCGTTGGGTTTTCTAATTTCTTCTAATGGCTTTTATCACAACCATATTTGAATTCCAGACGTCAAAATTTAATCGAATGCCAGGGACTGGATGCTGGATGTTTTGTGTTCGAATAATTCGATTCCGAGGCACATGGACGCCTCCATTATGAGCATAGAAAAAAAAAATATAAGGACGGATGTCATTCAACGGGCAAGTGAAAAAAAAAAAGCAATTCGTGTGGTTGCTCAAAAAAAAAAAAAAAAAATTAATTTGAATTTTGACATCTTGAATTCAATTTATGTTTTTCGCAATCACGAGTGTGTGTATGTAGGCATGTGTGTTTGTGTGTGTGGGGGAGGGTATGTGTATGTGTGTGTGGGGGGGTATGTGTATGTGTGTGTAGGCATATGTGTTTGTGTCTGTGTGCAGGCAGGAATGTGTGGGTAGTTGTGTGTATGTGTGTGTATGTATGCGTGTGTGTTTGTGTGTGTATGTGTTTGTGTGTGTATGTGTTTGTGTGTGTAGGTGTATGTGTGTGTAGGTGTATGTGTGTATGTGTTTGTGTGTGTGTATGTGCGCGTGTGTGTGTAGTTGTGTATGTATGCGCGTGTGTGTAGGACATGGATGCAACCTGGAGACGGCTTTCGCTATAGGTGCAGCATCGTGAGGGGCCCGCCTGTCCACGGTGATGGTGCAGTGGGAAAAATCAAAGGAACGTCAAAACAGTCAAATGAAAGCAATAAGCAATCGTGATTGCTCGAAAAAAAAAATCAAAATTTAAAAATACATTAATTACTGTCACATTGCGTTACGAACGCGCATTGACAATGTACTAGTTTTCTAGTGCAGTTAAATGCTTGAAAATCAATAATATGAATATGTATGCCATAGTGAAATTCTGTCATATACAAGCACTTTAAAGCTAAGATTTCAAATGAATACATAAATAAATAATGAGAGGACAAAATAAATTGACTTTTCTGTTTTGTGTTCACTTCCAGGAATACAATCTGTTTCAGAACGAAACTAATAGCAGGGTAATTGTTTTGAAAGCACATACTTCAAGATTTAAGTAAACTATTTTTTTAATGAGCTTGTTAGTTTCTAGACTTTTTTCAGCTACGAATTATGATTGTATTCAGTGGTAAAACGACAGTCTTCCAAAGTAAGATCAAATATCTTTACTTTGCCGTCATTACCATGACTCCGCGATTACCATGCTGAATTGAATGCAAAAGTTCTCGACGCCAGAAGGGGGACGACTAGACAAAACAAAATGAACTATTGTTCTGAAAACTTTAATGCATGGATAAAATCTTCTCAAGTAGACGATCAGATTCTCTGTGTAACAGGGCTATTCTCCACGTTTAGAATTTTTTGAAGAGAATAAAAAAGGAGAAAACATCTATTTTTTTCTAAGTACGAATTTTTATCATTAAACCTAAAAAGCATTTGAATGTGATTCACCCGTGCCCATTTCTCCACTCTTCTTTTGAAGCTATTGTAGTAACCGAGTCGCTACCTTGGTTACAGCAAAAAATGTGATTAGTATAAGGATGACGTATTTTCTTCATTCCATTGAAATGATTTTTTTCTGGATTGGATGTAATCGGGTCTGGTGTTGGCAGCAACTGCACAAATAGATTTTCAAGGAAGACCCCAGGATAATCATATCGTTATTTATGTCCACTCTTAATATTTTTTACAACGAAATTGTGCTGTTGTTGGTGCGAATGAAATGCTACGTTTTTTTTTTTAATTTACCACTGTAATTTTTTTTAAAAACTTTCTGTACTCATTTTAATTACAGCTTCTAGAGTGCAAAAAAATGTTGGTTTCATTTTATTAAAACCTATGGCGTGGTGTGTGGGGGAAGGATTTATTAAAATGTAACTGTTAAGATAATCTTTTTTTTACCGGAAAATTTAGCGAGGTTCGTAACTTTTTCTATCGCATACTTCTCATTACGCATTTTATATGAATCGATAAAATATATGGGTGAGTCTTGAAATTCCTAATAATATCATGTCCTTTATGAATAACACAAAAATTGTTTTACCTGGAATTTTTTTTTTTTTTTTTTGTTTCTTAATTGTTAGATTTTTTATTTGTTGTTTATTTTGTGTGTGTGTTCCATTCATATAACTCATTTATTATTTCATAAGAAGAGAGTTGACAATAACCCATTTATTATTTCAGTAGAAAATTTTTGAACACCCAGAAAGTTACTCCTTTGCCATGTCCAATGTCTTTCTCAAATGTACTTTTTTTTAAAATTATGTCAACATTCCACAAAATCAATTTGTATTACTAAATTACGCATACTTAAAGGTGAAAAACAATATAATCGTTTAAATAATCAAGGTACAGCATTTTAAAGATTTTACCCTAAGGTTTTCATGCCACTCTCCTGTACAAGGAATTCGTTCAAATATTATTTAAAAAATGCAGGTAAATAAAGATCACAGCTCAACTAACCAGAGTTGCACGGTAGCACTATATACTGTCCCAGAGTCAGCATTTTTAGCGAGTTCGCAGAAGACTCGCGAATGACAGCTTTATAATTGGTTAGAATCTTTTTAAGTTACAGAAGAATCGGAAAACAATGCTATTGCGTCATTATGTAAGTACTTCATTGGTTTTAAATCTGTCAATGTGTTAGAAGTAAAATCCATGTCAATTTAACCTTGATGGTCTCAGATTTTTTTGAATTTAATATACCATAAAATTCTTCAAACGAGCTGATTTGTGCATCACATGACTTCCTTTTACCCCAATTTAATGTCATTTCCCCATTACTGGCAGTTTTAATGTGATTCAATAGTTAACTCTCTAAATATCACCAACAATGGCCAAATTGAAACCAGATTTAAAAAAAACCCGCCAAGTTGGCGACAAAACTTGGCGACCAAAAGACTGACGATATATCGCCAAGTGTCCAACAAATTATAAAACCACTTAAGTTTGCATCGAAATTAACAATGATTTCCCCCCAAAAACGGGCAAAAGACCCCTTTAGAAACACCCGAATGCAACCAAAAGGGGAGGTGCACAACTAGATCCCACTAGGAGTCTACGTACCAAGTTTCAACTTTCTAGGACTTACCGTTCTTGAGTTATGCAACGCACATCCGCACATACCTACATCCGCACATACGCACATGCATACATACGTACTACAGACGTCACGAGAAAATTCGTTGTAATTAACTCGGGAATCGTCATTACACTGTTAAAACCAGGAGTGCCACAGGGGTAAAGAATTTCACCCTAGGGTGAAAAAACAGTGCCGCAGGGTGAAACGGAGGCTAGGAAGTGTCGTCAAGGTGCTTTTGGTTCCTCAGTGGGTGAATGACGTTAACAAAAGTGATTCAATAGGAGAGCGACTCATTGCGCATGCGCTCCGACTTATCGACCAACGACAACTTCAGTTTGAATGTCGAACGAAGGAAGTTGCAACGAAATTTGCTTTCACATTGAATAAAGTACAAAACTGAAAATTTCGTGGATTAATCTTCGAAATCTCGCGTAAGTAAAGGCATTTGATCATATTGTAGCACTTAGAGCTTTCGAACATATTTAAAGTGTTTAAAGTATGTTGACAACTGCTTATTGTTCCGTTTACCTTATTAAATATTTAATATCTTGCTATTTATATCCCGCAAAACTGTTACCTAAAACTGTCTTTTAGTACTATCTTAAACAACAACAACATTAAAAATAAAAACGTTTAAATCAGCTGATAATTGAATTGCTAATTCCGGAATAAAAATGCATCGACGTGAGCAGCCTATATACCATTATCTATTTCTTCTCAAATGAAATAACTACGTAGTGGAAACGAACAAAGCAGCAAAGGTGGGGGAGGGGAGGGACCGCCTGAAAAGAAATCTTTCTCACTCAGCGTTTGACTCATGAGTTTCACATCGTGTTTTGGTTAACGTATCTTTCTTAGGCGTTATTGCATGAAGCGAATGTAGTTATCTACTCGTTTTTATTTTTAATCTGGCGGAAAACTTGACATTGGAAAGAAGGGCTTTTAAATCAGTATTTATCTTGTACGCATAAGGATACTCAAATTTCGAATCTTATACTAAGTATTAATATGTTACGCTCGATTAAAATTTTAAACGTTTATGAACGCCTTTATTTTCCCATGATTCTAATCTAATGTTACCTAATATTTCTGGTTGTTCCGACAAATGATTGATAACTACCTTCCCTATTCATTTTCAGTACGGATCATGCAGTAAAAGTTGTCAACAACATATTCATTACCGAGCAATCCAAGTGTGAATATAAGAAAGTTAGTGCACGAACAGACAAATTAAAGTCATGAACACTTCTAAACTATGTTCGAAAGTTGAAATGTGATCAAATGCCTTCGTATATATGAATCAAAATAAATAAAACACAATTGTATTCAAAAACGCACACAACACGGGGGGGGGGGGGGATCTCTCTAGGAAGCAATAAAGGTGCCATTTTTTCTCACCTAGGGTACCTTCTTTCACCTACGGTGCACCTTGGGTGAAGGGAGCCAGTTTTTCACCCTTGCTAAGGGTACAATTTCGGCTCTCTATCGGGTGCCGCTGGTGAACAAGCGTTTCACCACTGAAAGGTGCCAAACGCAACTTTTAGTTTTAACAGTGTATGGATATTTCGCTTGTCTATACGTTCTTAGGCACTTATCCACGTGTGGTTGAGTCGGAAAAAAAAAAAAAAAACCTCAACATTCATTCGGAGTGAGTAAAATGTAAATTAAGGTCGATTTTTGAGTGAAATTATTTTCGCGAATACAGTACTTCCTTTTTTGTAAAAGGAAGTAAAAATTTAGAAATGCTTTTTGTCTTGGTTTTGCTCAGAAAAATTCCTGGGCAGAGATACAGCCGTCAATGAGGACGGCCTTGTCATCCTTTCTCACTTGCGATTTTTGACAAAATCTTTAAAGTTCTTTATCTCAAGAACGGGTACAACATATTTTGTTGCGATTTGTTTTATTTAAAGTCCTTTGTTTTCTTGTTTAAAAAAATGCATTTTGAAATGTGTGTTTACGTTTTGTAGCCACAGTCTTTTGAAAAAATAAATAAATAAATAATAATCTTTTTTTTTCTCAAACATGCCAATTTTCATTCTTTTTTTATTTTTTTACGGATTATCAGTACTGCTGAGCATTACATTCCCTCAAAAGAAGAGCTTCCACTTTTTCGTTTAACAGGGTTTAGAGGCATTAGAAAAAATGAGGGTTTTTAAGAAACTCTTTACGTAAAGGTAAACCTAAAAATTCAAAATTTTATTTAGCAGCAAGTGGCGAGAAAAATCTTTTAATTTAGTTACATAGCGAAATTTCCATTTTGAGTCTCCACTTTATCCAGGAATTTTATTTTTTATGAAAACAAGAACGCAGTCTCCAGCCGATTCGCTGCATCCCCCCCCCCCTCGCAACCTTTCAGCGTAGCGTCACAAGAATCGTTTACCGCAGTGCTATCTTGTTCTAACTAAATTCAATATCCTGAATAAAATGGTGACTCAAATGAAAATTTTGCTATGTAACTAAATTAAAAGTGTTTTCTGACTGATTTCTGCTAAGAAAAATTTTGAATTTTCAGGTCTACCTTTACGTAAAGAGTTCCTTAGAGAGCTTCATTTTTTCAAATGCCTCTAAAACCAGTTAAAAGAAAAAGTGGAAGCTCTCCTTTTCAGGAAATGTAGTGCTCAGTAGTGCTAATAAAGAGTAAAAAAAATAGAAATCGACATTTTTGAGAAATATATAAAAAAAAGATTTTAAATGATTTTTTTAAAAGAATGTGGAAAGAAAACTTAAACACATTTTTTAAAATGTTGCATAGTTTTTTTAATAAGAAAAAATAAACTTTTAACTAAAACAAACTGCAACAAAATATGTTGTACCGTTCCTGAGATAATGTATTTAATAAAGATTTTGTCGAAAATCGCAAGTGAGAAATGATGGCAGGGCAGTCATCTTTAGCGGCAAAACCAAAAAACACATATATCTTACTTTTTTATGAATTTTAACATATATTAAATTCAAAAAAATCTGAGACCATTAAGGTTACCCCCTGGTTGAATTGACATGGATTCTACCTAGAATGAAATTAATCCAGCTTATCCATGGCTAGCATTCACGCTCGAACAAACTTCAAGTACGCATTGCGTAATTAGTAGTAACTGCGACAACCATGCAATGTGTAAAAGAGTTTAGAATAGATGATTGTTTAAATTAGAGGTAGTTTAATTTTTGAAACGTGACAAGTGTTTACACGAAAGCAAGAATTCAAAAATCTGAGTCGTTTTGCTCGTAATTTTCAGAAAAATAGCCAACATACGAGGCAATGAAAAGCAAAGAAAATGGCAAAATCAAAAATTCGGAGATGCCAGTACAAATAGTAGGGGAACCTCTGCTCTATCACGGGGTGAGAGATAATACTAGTTGTTCTGGAAGGTACTGCTTTACAGCATGGTTTAGAAAAAAAAAAGTGAAAGCCTACCTAGGACTTTATCTTTAAACGCGTTTTACTCAAAACTTGAAAATGTCCACCCACATCCCTTTGCTTCTCAGTGCCTCATATGAACTGTTTGTCGCTTTTTTGCAAATAGCTTGTTTTTTTTTTTTTTTTTTTTAATGATACCTTACTTGTAACGTTTTATACTGTGTTAAGGAAATCATGGCGTACCTACAAAAAAAGGAAAAAAAACGCCCTTGAGCAATAATGCATACGGTTTTTGGCACAGTTGTGACCGAAAGCAAAATTGAGTTTTCGTTTAATGAAAGTACAATAGGCTCCACACCTGCTCGCTTCGTTCACCAACCTGCCTTTGGCAGGAGCGGACTGGCCCGCCAGCCCACGAGCCGCGGGCCGGTGCTTCCTAAAGTCTGCGTCTTCTTCTTTTTTTTTTTTTTTCTTTTCTCTTTTTGCACCGTCGAATCTGTGCCTTCGGTATATTTATTTGTTATTATTATTATTATTGTTATTATTATTGTTTTTTGTTGCTCTTTCTAACTTGTGCACCCCCCCCTTTTTTTGCTACTTCAAACCTATACCCCTTTGTTTTTTTTTCCTTTCTTTTTTTTTTCCTTGAACGTGCGTGACTTTGGAGATAAAATTTTTTTTTCTTATTTTTTTTATTTTTTGTGCCCTCGAACTCATGAGTTCTTTGGAAGTCAAGGTTAGCGTCCTATTGGCGGACCCAGTACGCTTCTGCTTGGGGGTGGCGGGCTTTCCCTTTCCTCACCGCCTTCGGCGGCTGTGACTTCGCGTTAACATTTCATAACTTAACACTTGTAAGTCAGCGAAGAAATTTAATTGACGTTTTAGTTAATGTATCTGCTAATCAAAGTCGCTCAAAGATGAAACTCAGGGAAATGAGTATCTCGCAGAATTTTTAATTTCTCGGTATCTCGTTCGATATTCAACTGCCAGTGGTTCTCGATTAGATGAGACTTCAGACCAATATACGTTCACATATTTTAATAGTATAGACTAACCACCAGGGTGGTCAGATTAGACGCCTAAAGCATTGCATTAAACGGACCTTCGTAAATTCCGCCTGCTGTTGCTATACACCACCTTCGGCGGTGCCTGTGACCTTACAGCTTGTGGCGGTGAGTTAATTAAATTTAACATTACAATAGTTAATCCTCTTCTCGTCGCAATGTGGCGCAAAACCGCGCATCTCATTTAATCAATTCTCGTGCGAAACAGGGATTATTCATCAAAGGTCAATGATGATTCACGTTTTAACTAATAGCTCCTCTAATTAAAGTCGTACGAAGATGAGACTACATGATTTTCCCCATAAAATTACAAATGTTTCAGTACCTGGACCGACTATCAGTTCACTTTTGCTTTCGAAAAGGTGAGGGTACAGACAGACGCGCAAATATATTAATAGCAGTAAGAAGATTATTTCTCCTCTGGTAGATTATCTTGCAAGTAGTTCAAATGTAGAAGAAAAAATGTAGATTAATGCGTTAACAGCTTAGTAGTTTTCATAAAATTTAATGTGCTTTAACAGTTTTTCATCTTTCGTTCCAGTGTAATTTTCTTAAGGTATTGTCATAGTATATAAATGTTATTTTTATTCATCTCCAAAACCCATCACTTTCGTTTACGATCAATTTCCTGCAGAGCAAAAATGCTCGCTCTAGCGACGCTTAACTGTATAAATTCGAAAAGAAATGAAAAAAGAAAAAGAAAAAAATTAAAATAGCTTGAACGCATTGAAAATTTATATCATGCTAAAATTTATAAATATAATAAACTAGAATTATATCTTATTTAATGCAAAAAATTAAAGATGCAAACTTAACATTGATATTTAAAAAGAATGAAATATTAATAATAGATGCAATTTTGTGTCAAAAGACATTTTTAATCAATCCTTTCTAAACACTCTTCTCGTTTTTACTGACAGTGTGAACATCTTCATCTAAGGTCAATACCTTGATGATATAATGAGATGGTATTTCAAAGAAAAGTGAAAGTAATGCAAACAAAATCTGAGTAAGAACTATGACAGGTAAAGTGAAAAAAAGACCCTATTTCACGTCATGCTAACGCCTAGTATTGGTCAGTGTACAAGAAAAGAGTTTTGCGGTTTATATCTTCCTAAATACTCGTATGTTTTTCTACATTCTTGAAACTGTCAATGCTAAAGGAATGCTGAAAAAATTGTAACATAAGATGACCTCGCTTTCTTTTGAAATTCAAGTAAGAATATATTTAAAAAATGTGCACTTTCTCAAAAAATGAATTTTGTTTCTTTTTCATGTACTTTATTGTAAGTGTTTACTTTGTACAGTTGTTTACTTTGGTACATGAAACAACCTCAGAGAACTTAAATGCACGTAACACTTAATTTACTAATAAGAAAATTAATTTCTTGCATTATAGACGGTGGTTCATCTACTAAACTTAATTAGAAATATCCTTGGGGATGGATGGTAGCCAAAAATATTAATGTTAGTGAGCTGGCAGTGTAAGAGCATTATTTTAGATATTACAGAAATATTAGCAGGTAAAGTCAGTGATTCTCAACCTGTAAGTTAGCTCTGAAAGATACCGCATAAGTACGAGATATAGCAAAACTTAGTTTAACTAGGAATTTTATTGTTTCTCAGTTGGATTTATTCTTTTGGTGGGAACGCCATAACTTTCTTAATTGGTCATTAAAGTTCTAAAGAAAAATATCATTTTAAAAATCTCTCACTATCTCCCCCCCCCCCCCCCTCCACTTTCGGTGAAAAATAAACAGGTTCACATTTTGTCAATTTTTGAAAAAAAAATAAACTTGAAAATAATGAATGGATTATTTCGGTGCCGGACAGCATAGTCGATAGAGCTCTGATCCTTGAAACTAACGGTTCAGGGTTCGAGTGTGTGTAACACCTAAGGCGTTACAATTAATGCAGCGGGAAAGCTCTAAGTTTTTTAAATCAATGATGATGCACTGTGTGTTATTACATGCTAAAATGAGGCACTATGTATTATTATATAGTTAAATGAAGTACAACTCAGATGTAAAAAAAATATGTCAGCGTGAAAAGAAGCTTTTAATTATTTCATCTTTAAAAGCTCAAGAGTTAAAGACAAACGTCTTCGTATAGATTTTCTTCAAATATGTTTCCCTCAACGTTTAGTACAAACAAAAGCTTACTACAGTAAAACCTGTCTACAACGTACTGTTGGGATCTAGAAAAAAATATCGTAATAGACAGGTTATCGTTATAGACAGTTTGATTATTTATGCTGACATTTTGCTGGGGCCAAAAAAAATATTGTTATAGAGAGGTTATTGTTATAGACATTATCGTTATACACAGGTTTCTCTGTATTGTGAATTAAAAATATGCCATTGCGTAATAAGCTTACACTTCTTTTTCAGTTGAATTTACTATGAATCTTTTTTTTTTTTTTTTGTAAGCTTTGGGTCGGATAGCTCAATTAGCAGAGCGTTAGGCTTTTAACCAAACGGTCCAGGGTTCGAGTCCTTGCTCGGGCGAGCGATGCGCCAAAGCAAACAATTTACGTAGATAAGAAAAGCCTTAAGCGTTGAAATCAATGCATCGAGAATGCTCTCCGCTGAAGTAAACAAAAAGAGACATAATCATTAAAAATTTAGAATTAAAGAGTATCTTCTTTGCGTGATTCTTTTTTGTATACTGTTATGTGTACTTTCTTCTTTCTTCATAAATGTGTTTTTGACCTTTAGCATAAATAAAAAAAATTATATTCTTTACAGTAATCAACATTTCACCCAGTTAAACTATGAGCATTTTTTTTTTAAATCTAAGGACAAATAATTCGAGAGCGAATACATAGCACGGGTCAGCTAGTATAACTTCATTTATTATTATTATTATTATTATTATTATTTTTTTTTTATTTTTTTGTTTTTTGCTGAGAGTCACCTTTTGCTTATATTATTTTTATTGACTTCATTGCGCGTAGTATATCTTAAAATAATGAGAGGAAAGATTGATGAAACGTATCAAAATATTTACACACACAAATGTTTTATGAATTTTCGCGAGGTTTGCGGATCAAGAACTCGTTTTAAAGTGAATCCCGCAGAATGAATTTAAATCATAAAACACGATCAGAGGGCAGACACCTCGGGTGTTATTCACCCTTTTCTTTTCCTTTTTTTATTGGGAATACATCTTTGATTTGATTTCAGACTCTTTTCTTTGCTTGTTCTTGTAATTTCATTTTTAGATTTAGCATTTCCAATTGGAATTTTTTAGGCGCAGCCGTGGGTAAAAGGTGTTATTCACCCTTTTCTTTTTTTTTTTTTTTTTTTTTTATAGGGAATATATCTTTGATTTGACTTCAAACTCTTTTCTTTGCTTGTTCTTGCACTTTCATTTTCAGTTTTAGCATTTTTAGTTGGAATTTTTTAGGCGCAGCCGGTTTTACTATCTCATCATGTTCTTTAATTTTCTTTTCCAAGGCAAGTTGATTCTAATAAAAATTACTCATTAAAATTGCATATCCTGCGGATTTTTTTTTTCTCTCTTAAAGTGCATGATTCCATTTTCTTTCTAAAAAGTTGGATATCACGTAGATTGAAAGAGAAGGATTGGGGATAGTCACAAATTTTGAGAGCCGTTGAAGATTATGGTGGCCATGATGGATGGAACCGGATACCTGATTTTCTTCACTCAACTAAATGGTAATGAGAACTACAGTTCTTGAGAAAGGCGCACCAGTTTAATTTCTTCATCCTGTTCATCAGCAAAATAAACTTGGTGAATACAAAATATTCTTAATTTGCAAAACACTATATGTTATATAATTTGAGAATTCAGATAAACGTTAAAAAATTGCAATATCATCCCCTGCGGGTAAAACGATCCACATAACGGGTCATTTTACTTGGAAATAAGGCTGCCCTCACATTTACTTCAAATTTCAATTTTACGTCACAAAATGTCTGTGGGTAATATATCATATTTGAATTCAGAGCATCATTTTACGCAAAGTTCGGGTGTTTTTCGCCATTAGTTTTGTTATGTCTTTTTTCTTTTTTGACTAGTGTAATTAAGCAATATTAAGTTAGGTATCGAATAAAGTGCCTTTTCTTGCACCTTTTCCATCACTGAATAGAATAAAAGTGCAGCATGCCAGGTTGACCCACCTTACTTGCACCATGCGAAATTGATCAATTATTTCCGTATCGATTTTTTTTCTTTTGATGCATGTAACAAACAATTTTCCAAGTATTTCTATTATATATCAGCATATCAATATAATGCGACAGCCATAACTTGTCAGTATATAGCGTAGTTTGAACCTAAAAAATATTTTATAGCTTTTGCATAAGATCTTTCGTTTGCACATACGCCTTATATTGAGCTAAAGTATCCTGCCCAATATAAGGCGTATGTGTGAACTAAAGATCTTGTGCAAAAGCTATAAAATATTTTTTAATTTTTTTGGTTCAAACTACACTGTATGTTGAAAATTTATGGCTGTTCCATTATGAAAAAATACAAAAAAGTAATTTTAATATTTTCAGAAAATTTCAATTTTAACATATTTTTTCGAAATTTCATGCTCATGCGCGAACAGAAGAAGTAAACTTAGAGTTTTTTATTATTTTTCCCCAATGGAGGATACCAAACTAACACTTTTGAGAGGTAATGCGATCCCGAAATAAAGAAATCGATTTTTTCGAACCACCCTAACATATAGTGCCATGCACCCAGGATTTTATATGGCCCGGGAACGAAAATTAACCATTTATGGCAGATACTCTGCATTAGCAATGTGATCGGAGGTGCAACATGACTGGAGCAGTGCTCGGTATAACGGCACGCAGGTGTTTCTAGAAAGGGAAGCTCTGTAAATCTAGGGATACGAATCTTCAGCTTTTCCACGAATTTCCTCTTTTTCGTGCCTTTAATTGGCAAAGCAGTTCGCTTCATGCAAGTACTACAATCTTTTGGCGTAAACTATTTTGAAACAGATTCATCCCAAATTGCGGTAAACTTACTACATTACAAGATGCAATTGGTCATTTGTTATGAAAAATGACGTTTTCGATTTAAAATAAATATTGAATAAAGATTAATAAATAAGCAGATACTTTGATGCAAGCTTCTCATTATTATGTTCTGCTTATGACTTCAACATCTGTTTAAATGAATGTGGTTCGAATTAAAATACAAAAATGTAAACTTTTTTTTTTTTTGGAAAATATAATTTTCAATGCTTATAAATATGCAATTAAACTATTCTCAGTAGAACTATAATTCATTTAAAATAATAAACAACAACGTATGGCTCAAAATTACAAATTACTGCAGGTACACGTTTCGTGGTTACAAGAAACCCCTTTTTCAATGCAAAATCAATGAGCTTATGGATGGAAAGACATCCGACAAAACCTTTTCTTGGATGTCTTTCTATTCATGTCTTTTCATCCATAAGCCCTCTTATTTTTCTTTGAAAAGGAGTTCCTTGTAATCCAGAAACACGTGTATGCAGCAATCTGCAATTTTGTGGTATAATACGGTGTTATGTCTGTTTTTACTTTTCAAACACAATTCAACTTTATAAATATTATCTTTCAGAAATTCAGGAGAATTCATAAACAGTCTTAAAAACGTAGAAGAGTAAATAATATTCGGGTTTTCAGTTACACATCAATGCCAGTTCAGAATCCAATTGAAAAACATCTTCGCTGATTGAGGAAATGTCTACCCATTGCTACCGGTTTTCTGTTAGAGTAACAATGAAAAACGTGTTTAAAAAGTAACTAACCATGAATTATCAGCAGAGCTTGAACTGGATTAAACTAAGTTAGTTTCCAAATCACAAGAACAGTATGCCATCATGTTATGAAGGCTATTTCCGTCTTTTTGCGAAACAAGGAAACTCCCTGACCGTTTGAGATTATTGAACTTCAATCGGAGGGGTTAAGTGATCTGAAATATTTCGGAAGTTATTGCTCGTTAATTGCCATCGTCACAGGAATCATATTTTTTTGGAGCTTTTTCATTGTTATTCTTTGTACGTATGAAGTGTATAAAGGGGACGGGAGCATCAGGTTTCTGTTTAATCAGCATACATTTCAGCAACATGATATTTACTTTCCTTTTCTCTTATCAACAATGAGTGATTGATAAATGGTTGGGAATAAAAGATGTGAGAAACACTTATGATATCTTTATTAATCTTCGTTTATGCCTATCAAAGATTCGGCTTATTGATAATTTTAGGCATGCACTAATAAATATCTTACAATTTTCGTCTGTATGTTTCACTTAATAAAGCAATTGAAATTTTTTTGCTGCGTAGATAATTTATTTTTTAATAATTGTTTTTTTTTTTTTTTTTTTTTTTTTTTTGTACTATAGTATAAATTTCAAAAGCTTTTCGATTTATTAGTTTTCTTTTTGTACGATATTTAGTGGGAATAAAAAGACTGAAACGTTTTACTGAAATATATGCAAAACTATAACTTTAAGAAACAAGGAGTAATCAATCAGCTAAAGAGTATAGAAATTCGAAAAGGGGAAAAAAAGTGTTTGAAAAATATAATAAACTAGCGATACGCGCACGGCTTTGCCCGTAATACAAAATTAAAAGGTAATTTGGTTCGCCTGTATATTTACAAATAATGGATGATGAATTTCTCGCCAATTTGATGTGTTAATTTGCTCGCCCATGTTATGGTAGTTTGCTCGTCCATGTTATGGTAATTTACTCGTCCACGTTATGATAATTTGCTCGTCCGCGTTATGATAATTTGCTCGTCCATGTTATGATAATTTGCACTGTAAAATGCTCTTAAAATTGGAATAGAAAACGAAAAAATCGAATTTTTGAACAATCGCTACGAGGTGCGCTATGCGCGTCACAGATATCCAGACATCCTGATAGAGATGCAGACTTTCAGCTTTATTATTAGTCAAGATAATAATGCTTTAAAACTGCAGTCATTGATAGCGGAAACATGATTTGTCAGAAACAAATTCAATGTTTTCTTTAATGCATTTATTTCTTGTTTTTGAAGCGTGTATAAAAAAAGAAGAAGAAATACACATTAACAAGACGCGTTCTGTATTCAGTGCTTCCCACCCTTTTTAAGGCTATTACTGCAGTGCGCAAAGAAACGACATGCAGAAATGAGTTTACGAGATATTTGTTTTGAAGCGAGTTTTGGATTCCATACTAACAATAGGGAAATGTTGGAATTAGACTCTTTTCTTCCAACTTCATTCCAGCTCCAGCCTCAAATTTACAGCTGATTTTATGTAATGTAATGCGCTTCAATAATTACGCAAGGTATATTGTGGCTTCTAATAACAATCAACGTTTTGCTAAAATTTTCTTATGACTCCTTACATGTCAGCCAATATGCATATCTATGCTTTCAAAAGATATCTTGAATACGTTGTAAACATTGATTAGAGAGAAAAAACCAGTGAAAGCTAAACAGCCAAACAGAAAGGGTTTAAACATACAAAATGTAATTAACCATCCAAATTTTAATCGACCAAAAAAAAAAAAATTAAAATTTAAAAGAAAATAAAATAAAAATAAATAAATAAAAAAGCAAAGTATAAGACTTTTCTTCAAAAAAATATAAATTTTAAGGAACAAAAATTTAAATAAATGTTTAGATAATTGTACAATAGGCTAACCCGTTGAACACGCGTATTCTTCATAAAGTTTTTCAGTGGAAACCAAATTGGCAAGATTGCAAAACAAAAGTAACGTGCAATACATGACAAAAATGTAAAAAAAACAAATCATGAAAATTTTTCAGTTACTGCCGTTTACCTGCCCTCGTTAGATGGTGGAAACTAGCCTTTTGGTGAAATAAGCTGGGGAAAAAATGCGTGTTTTTAGCGTTAAGTAGGCTGGATAAAGAAACAACATTTTTCATTCCCATTCTACTCCACCTTAATCTCATAAACTGCAAAATATATATATATATATATTTATACCTTGATAAAATGAAGCTTTCTTGTTTGCACACGAATAGTTATGCCTGTACCTGGTAAGAAATAATTTTGCGAATGGTAGCAATTATGTAATACATATAATGCTGTAACTCGACTTACCTTTTCATAAAATAATCCAATCTCCCATTCTAAAAAATAAGGAGCCACAAATGATACGTAATTCTCTAACTCTATACAAAGTTAATAAAGTTCCATATTTTAAGATACCTCAAAGGCAAAATTATTTCAATGAGTTCTCAGAACGCTTAATGAGCAGTTTAAATTACAACCTGTACGAAGGTCTCATAAGGTACTTCTTGGAAATGCTACAACGGCGGAGTTTGTCTGTCCCAAAACCCTTTTAGTGGTAATTGTATTTCATTTAATAGTATCATTAAATATACTCTCAACTTTCTCGGAAACTTCTTGCTGTAATTTACTGAACTAGTGACTCTTTTATGTGCTAAGCAATAAGAGAAAAGCAAATGATTGTATATTGTAATAAACCTGTATTTAAATATAAAAAAGTTCAAGAATAAGTTTATAAATGCGTTTGAAGGACTGTAGATTATCCTCTGTAGGACATGACAATAGATAAGTTGAACAATGGGGAAGCATTTCTAAAGAAGCTAAACGTTCTAAAGCAAATAAACGTTTCTTCAGAATTATGAATTCAGAGTGAGGTTGAAAGCACTTCAGCTTAAAATGTAAAATAAATAATAACATTGAAAATAATGGCTATGATCTCATAAAAAGAGTTGTATGGTTCAGATAACTACAAACTAACTATTATCAAACAAATGAGAGTTAGACATTGTTTAGTGAACATCTTTTTAATTTAAAAATGCGTAAGCATTCAAATATTGGATTGCTAATAATATTTCAAGAATTACAGTCAAATTTATAAGGCTTCTACGGGCGTTAAAATGTAGATAAAGTATTTTAAATTTTATTTCTCATCATGAATGTGAAACATGGGTTAAAACATGCTTTTGTTTTAACATTAAATCTTAATTATTAAGAATCATACTGATAAGTTGAGTAACTGATGCCAAATTTTCTGTGTCAACAATTTTATGTACACACAGCAAGATGTAAAAAATAATTTAAATTTAAAATTCAAAAGTATGCTATGGTATTTCATGAAACGAATTAGATTGTTTTCGGGGTTTTTTTTTGAGGATAACATTTGGAATATGTTTCATGAAATAATCACTGTAATAAAAAGTTAACCATTTCCTAAATAATTAGAAATGAAACGAAACGAGTGAGAATCAACGTTAGGGCTTATACATCTTTAAGAGTAACAAAGGTAGATAGTCTTCGATGTGTCCAGTTAGAGCCAAGTGACAAAAAAAAAAAAAGTCGGAGAAGAAACAAACAAAGAAAAAATATCAATGTTTTCGAAATGGATAAGAATTTGAAAATTAAACATGTGGTTAGAACCATGATTGAAAGCGTTAATAATTACAGTTCATTACTCAACACACACTTGAATTTAAATCAGTGTTAGTGCACGGAAATTTTAATATCCAATATGATGAGCTCCACTGGTTCTTTCTCCATCCAATCTGACATTTCATATTTTCATATTTGTTTGTATTTTTATTGTATATGTATAATTTTTCTTTTCCAAAAGTTCTGCGAATGTTTGCACAATTGTGTAAGAAGTATAGCGCACCTGACGCCATTTGAGAGAAATGTAAACACTACTCGTACTGCCCTATTCTTCTTACATTATTTTTACTTCTTTTGCATTCGTTAAATTTTGAAAAAGGTTATTCGTATAAGTTGTCAACTTTTAAGTCTCCAACAGTGTGAAAAATAAAAGTTTCATGTTCATTTATAAATTAGAATAAATGTGAATAGAAATTTTGTCTAGAACTGCTTAACTTAGGAGAATTTTACGATTGCAAACCTTTTTCGCAATGGAAACAGAATTTGTCCCTCTTATGTAAAAAGGAAACTATTACGCAATTTGAAAATATATCAAATTCATTGTTTGAAACTGCTCGGCAGTATGTCTCAGTAAATTCTAACGATTAATGTTTTTTTTTTCTCAAGAGAAACATATTATAATTCAGAATCTTTTTAAAAAATATTTCACCAACAAGCGAATGAGAAACAAATTATGTGACTAAATTGCAGACACTTTTTCCCGAATAGAACATTTCAAATCGGATTAGGTAAAAATACATTAATTTATAACTTAACATCGAAAGAAAACGTGATTTTTGCAATACTTAGGAAGACACTTAAATTCTAGCCAGTATACAGGAAAATATGTTATTGTGTGATTGATGCCAAAAAAAAAAAAAAAATAATAATACGTACTCCAGTAAACTCTTACTTATGAGCCAGACAATGGGACAAACATGAAAAGACGCTGAAGCGAAGAAGTCCATTCAAAAGCCTTAAACGAAACATAAGTTCTAGTGAGGGCATGAATAACAATGTTTCTAAAGAAAATATGTTTCTATTAATAATGGTTCAGCAATTACTGCAACGATAAAGAAATAAAAACAAAAATTATAACTTACCCAATAACACGTTGTTTCCTTTCAGAATGCAGATGAATTTTTGAAACTTCTTTCAAATTCCTGCAAATAAGAAAAGTAAGTTTCAGTATCTGAATAAAATTGCAATTAGTCTCGAATAGTACTTAAAAAAGTTTCTAATGCTTAGTATATAATATTCGCTACCGGTAACATATGTCTTGAACTTTTGCTTCATCTTCTTTTTTATTATCATTTACATCTCCATAACCATCTGCCATTCTTTGTTTATTCTTCAATGTTTCTTAATTCTCTTATTACAACCATGTGTATCAACAAATTTATTAAAACAATATGAAATTCCCTCCAAAAGATCTAAGAATTTCTTTATGTCTGCTTACAATCCCTTTCAAAGTCGACTCTGGAATTTAAAAATTATTAGCTGAAGTTAATGTTAGTCACTGATGGGTTTTCTTCAAATTTCTTTCTTACACTTGCTTTGAAAGACAAGCACAATTTTGTCCGTTTGCTATTTGGTTGAAAGCATGGTTGAGAGACAAATCATAAATGATGCGCAAGTTTAAGTTCGCTAAGAGAATAGCTAAATTGTTAAAACGGCAAGGAAAGAAAACTTAAGGGGGTGGGGATACTCAAGGAATACTTGCACACACCTGCCACCCCCATTTCTAAGATTTCTCATTAAACAAACCATCCTTTTTTATTTACCGAGCTGGTAAAACACATATGGACTATTTTAATTCATGAAGAAAGAATGTCTTCCTGGAAGTAGCAAGGCGAAAGTATGCAAAATAAACACGCTCCATTTCTTGTGAGGCAAAGATTGTTAATATATGACAATTTTTTTTTTTTGAAAAAACTATCAAAAATCTTGTTTTATAAAGAAAAGTTTTCATTTTTCTTATGACAAAAAAAAAAAAAAAAAATTGCCACATAAGTGAAATATTTATTTTCAGAGTGACGCATAAATAAACTGAATTATCAGTATTTTTCTATATAATGAGACATGACAGCCGAAAATCGTCGTATAAGTGAAACGGACGCATAAAAGAGGCGGTTTATAAGTGAGAGTTTATTGAAATATTGATAATATTAATGAAATAAAATAAAAGATTTGAATGTGAAGAGTTGCAGCTTAAATGATTTGTGCTAAAAATAAAATATTTTGCAAATTCTTTTGGTGCAACAATTAAAGCTTTTGCGTTTACATACAACTGTGCATCGGATTCTATTTTTAAATGTTTTCTAGTGGCTTTATACCTAAAAAAACTTGTCCGTTGGCACAAAGTTAAAAATTTTTGATTTTTAAAATAGTACCAACGATATGTTATCAAAACGAAATTCAATTTGTGGGCTTTCTTGTTTTTTTCAATCAGCTTCAAACATTAACTGTTATTTTAAAGGCCTTCTTTCTTCCATTTATTTGGTATTTTGTAAACTCAAAATTCGTGTTATCAATATTACAGAGACCGCATGAGACCCTAGTATCTAGATGTTTGAAGATTTCAGGTAGAAGTAAGAACATTACCAAAAGTACTCGTTTCCATTTGAAAGTTTTTTTTTTTTTAATGTATCTTTGTACAAAAACAGAAATCCTATTATTTTCTATTTGCCACACACACTTCAATTAAACTTCATATTTTTGTATATGATAGAAATTTTCTGTATAAATGAAGTGAATGCTTTAAATAGTATTGGATGGAATAATTAAAGGTCATAGCACGAAAATTGCCTTAAATATTTCTAATATTGCATCAGTGTCAAGAAAGTTTTTTTTTCTTTCTTTTAACTTTCAGCCACATTCAAAATTAATTTATAATTTCTTGGAAATTAAAATACGTTATGAATAAAAGTAGAATTACGAGGAATTACGACAAGACCTACTATTTTTTTTAAATCTTTCTTATATAAACGGAGGACTATTTAACAAAAGTACTTACTAATTTTGTATCTCTCGATAATGTATATGAGGAGAAAACTGTCCCATTGGTGGTTTAGAGTTTGCATGGTGAAAAATAGGATCTAGAAACACTTTAAAAAGCGGGCATCTTAAGTTTTGAACTTACCGAAATAACGTGAACAAACTACATTTTTAAAGGCAATTGAAGCAAACGAAATTAATTTTAACTGTACATCTTCTTAAATTTACAGGTTTGTAACTGTTAATAAGAATTTCATTTCATCCGAGTGGAGTTATAAGAGATGGAGTAATCAAAACTACGTTTTACGAGAAGCATTTACGGAAAAGTACTAGTCCTAAAACGTGAACAGCGCTAAGCTTAAGCATAAAATACGCATAATTAAGCCACATCCTTTTCTGAGAAGACCCCCATGCAAGATCTTGTTCCCCAAAACAAACGTAATAGCACACTGCTTGCCGAAGGTTCCTCTGTTCCTCTCTCATAAAGCTTGAACAAGTCAGAAACGAGATCAATGGGTAAAGAAGCTGTGTGATGCAACTAACAGCACATTGAGCTACTAAGGGCAAGTAACCTATTGAAAAAGCCATTAACTGCATGATAACCTATGATTGCCGCTGTTACCCTTCCATTAACTGATCCTGATTATGGGTAATGTCACTACGCTGAGGGACAGTTTTCCGAAAAGAAACAGCCACCGAAGACAATTTCTTTCCTATTTTGAAGACCAAGCTACATACTTCCCATATACTAAAAAAAACACGAAAGTCAGGACGTGCTGTTATTTTATAGATTGGTATTTTTTATTCTTCTAATTTTGTCCAGATAGTCATGCGTGACTACTACTGAAAATATTTCTTTTGTTGTCTCGAAATTTTCTTTGTTCCTTGCTTTTCCTTTCACTATTGTGAAGATAAATTGCTTGGTAAGATAAGTTTTTTAATAACAAAAAACAAATATTTTTAATGGCCGTTTTTCCACCCCCCGCCTCCTTTTTTTTTTTTTTTTTTCAGCTAAAATTGTCGATATTTTCGCCGGTGGCATGGGCTTTGCAAAGTGCTATTGTTGCGAAAAGACAAAAAAGACGTTGATAAACAACAGTTATTTTTGTCTAAAAAGCTATACCGCAGTTAATTAAAAACTACCGTTCAATAGTTTTTATTACACTAAAAAAGTGATATGTTTACGCTGTCTGATTTGTAGTGATTAAATGTTGGGTATAAGGAAAAAAAAAAGAAAAAAACCATTAAATGCTTCTTCACTGCTAAGCAAGATAATAATAATAATAATAATAATAATAATAATAATAATAATAATTATTATTATTATTATTATTATTATTATTATTATTATTACTGCAGAAAAATGCTGAAATTTTAAGTAAAAACTTTAAAGATGTAGTATAATTTTTGCATTAAACGCAACACGTATCGTCGCCTCGAAGCAAAAGTAGGATATATTTTGTTAGTCATGGAATTAGATGTCTTACTGTTGCTCTGAGGTGACGTTTAACCTCATGAATTATTTCAATGATGAGGGTACCCAACTTTCAAAGTAAAAAATGGCAAATTTACAGGGAAGCATTGAATTTTTTTTACATTGATTGATTGTATAATTTACACTTTTGGCAGTCTAGTTTTCGATCTTCTGCGGTTCGGATCTGAACTACGATCCGCCAGTTGCCGACATTTGATCTAGAGTGTTTATAAATGTGATGTACGCATACATGAGGGAACATTTTTGACTATCCTCATGGTCGGGAAAAGAAATATGAAATAGTCCGTGCCAGGCGGGTAACGTATTTATTAAACTTGTTTGTTACTGAAATTCATTCCTGTGTGTTGTGCGTTGGTATTTTTTTTTTCATGCATTCCCTTGTAACGTATTGTTCAACCGCTCAAAATATTTATTTAATATACTTAGTATTGGATCAGTATTTTTTTAGATTCCATATCGTCCTAAATATTATTACTTATCTTTTAAATCATGTTTTTGAAGGGATGCCCACGAAGGGTGAAGGGCGAGAGTAGTTCGGCGCAGATTGTGCCCTTACATTTCTCTGGGTGTTGTTTTGTATTGTCTTAGAGTACTTTTGGGGTAGGGGCTCTAGTTCTTGGAATAGAATTTTCTGCGGTATTTTAGGAAGCCGAAGCCTCCAAATACTCGCCATGTACATGCGGAGTGCGAGCTCAAAAAACAGCTGAGTGCGGAAGTCCTGGGATCGGTCGCTAACAGTTACTTTCGGTTGAAGTTACTTGAGAACCTTTCCGTCAGTACTACCCTTTTTTTTCAGTACTATGCCGAAACTGTGGAGGACTTAGTAACCATTTGCCACGTCTTGTGGCATTTAAACCACCTGAAAAAAGTAGACCACCCACCACTTTGTTAAATCTACTTGAAGTAAGTACTAGTGATGTTCCGGATATCCGTATCCGTATCCGCGGATATTCGGGGGAAAATAAAGATCTGTATCCGTATCCGTTACTTTTTTGACGGATCTTAAACGGATCATTTCTATTCTAAAATTTTTTAAATATTTGAATAAAAGACTTAAACTCCGTTTAAATTAGGTTTTATTCCCTATTTAAATTATAAGGTATCATTTCAGAAGCCAATCTGTACCCCCCCCCCCCATTGTTGCAAAAAAAGAAGGGGAAATAAGTTTTAAAAGTGTGTATCAGTGTGTCTTTTTGTGGCATCGTAGCTCCTAAACAGATGAACAGATTTTGATAGTTCAATTTTCGTTCAAAAGGTGAATTGATCGAAAGTGTTCTTAGCTTGGCCTCGTTTTTGTAGAACTTTAGTTACCGGAGATATTAATTAAAAACCGATTTAACGTTTTTCACAATTATGGTAGTAAAAATTTACTTGTACGTTAAAAATGTTGGCCCTAATTGAGAGAACGAAGTTTTCTGCGTTTGATATTTATTTGAAACTTCCAAAATATATACAGTAGGAGCTATAAGCTTGTTAAGTAAATTTTAAATGTAATTCTAAGCCTTTATACGCGTGATTGGTAGCGATTTTCATAGTCGGAAGATAAGGAGAAAAAGCTCAATGATTTAAAATTTTTACCTGCTGTCAGTTCATATTTGTTAACAAATGTGTGTTCTGACCCGCGAAATTCATCTTAATATGAGGTCGGCTCTCTGGGACATGTTTTGTTCTTTTTAATTTTTAATTTAATATTAGTTTTTGTTATTGATTGGATTTCTGTTATTCTTCATTTTTGTTTTTCTCAGCATCCTTCAAAAAAAGTGAGACTAAATTCTCTATTTACTGTTTGTAAAGGTGTTCCCTGCTCTGTATTTCGTCGGTCGGAGAAGTTCGGTGGAATGGGTCAGCGCTACATTTATGCTGAAATAAAATGGGAAAAATTATTTCTAGCCTGTCCAATAGCAGCTTTACACTCTCGCTCCTGTATCCAACATCTACCGAGTAAGCTAGAAATAATTTTTCACATTCCATCTAAGCATTAATGCAGCGCTGATCCATTCCTTCCAACTCTCCCTCAATTTTAACGGAGATATCTTTAGAGTAAATCATAGTCCTGATTATATTTTTGCCGAAGTTGACACTTTTTGAAGAAACTGCAATTATTCAGACGGGAATACCTTCCGTAACAAATTTTACACTTGGAGAGTTGAATTGGGTAAAAAAAAAAATTGAGATCCGTATCCGCGGATCTTGACACTAATGATACGGATCCGTAGGCAGTAGCAATATTTTTTCGCAGCAACATAACTTTTATTATTATAAGTTAATTAATGGTGTCGTCATATATGACTCGTAAATATGCTTGGTATTACAGAAAATGCAGATCAAAAAGAAAGATGAGCCAAAAGGAATTAAAACTATCCTCAAAATATGTACCCGAAACACCTATAATTTTATCCCCTACGTTTTCATGAAAAACCTACGGTGCAGACCTTAGACTGCCTTTCGTCATTTCTGTTTTTTTAGCAATCCCTGAAACATCTAAATGTATCTGTAGTTCTATATAGTCACTCCCAAAAGTCCAAAAATCAAGTTTCTTAATCCCAATAGCACTTTCGGAATGAGTTTAAATACATTTTTAAAAAATTTTATAATCATGAGAATTTCAAGATAAAGAGTAATTTGTTTTAAACAACAGAAACCATTCAAATGTTTCAATATTTCATATCCTTGAGGCAAAAGTACATTCAAACACTTCCTTACGGTTTCCAGGAAACGATCACATAGTCTACAAGAGAAAGATCTCCTTGTTGGTTGGTATTTATTGTTTCACCAGCAATCTACTTAAGAGGTCAATAACACGTTCGATAAAACGCAAATGAATCTCTTCAATGATTTACACGAAACTACGAATTACAAGTGAGTGAATTGTTTAATTGTTCTTACAAATTATTTTTATACGTGAGCTAATTATATTAGCAACCTTAATTATTTTCCTGTAAGGTATGCCGTCTCATGAGTGAATTTTGACACTATGTGTCTTTGAACAGAGATTTTACCGCTTCTGTAAAACAAAATTTCATGAATATTTAATTCTGCGAAGTGGTTATTATAGAAAAATGTAACATCCCCTTTCTTAGGAGGAAGCAAATGAGACTTCGGAATATAAAGAAGCATTGTGAGAGTTAGTGAAAAAAAAAAAGGAATGAAAGAGTTTTAAATGATTGGCTACACGTGATATCTAAACTCGAGAAGATAAAACAAAAACAGGCGCGCACAGACTACTACACGTGTGGTTACACCATTTGTTTGTCAATGATTTTAGAATAAATTCAGATAAATTTATTGTTTTCTTGAGCATAAACATTAATTTTGTTAGTTATATTGTGCGCTTGTTTGTGTAAAAGATTTTAAAAAATCGAAGACTTATCCTCAATATTTAATTAACACTTATTTAATTTGGAGTCTGAACGGGGATACTCTGTGTACATGTATAGCGTGTTGTTTATAAGCTTGCAAGACCTCTATTTTCGAGTAACCAATAGTCATCTATTGTACATTAGCTTTAGGGGAGAGGAGGGAGGATTGGGACACTTTTCACATAAATGATTCTTATTCATAATCCTCTACTTATTCATTAATGCAAAAGTTCACACAATAAACTTGCATATTATAACTACATTTTAAAAATATACACCATGTTTAAACATTTTATTATTTTCACACTTGACTAATTACAAATTTCAAGAATTTTGTCCCATTCCTCCCTCCTGGGTGGGAGGAGTGGGACACATTTGAAAATTACAGAAAAATTAGCGAATGTCATAATTAGAGAGGTCCACATTAAAAGAAAAACAAGACTGTGCTCTACTAGTCCCACCAAACAATTGTGGTGGCGGTAATTTCATGATAATATCTGTTTTATCTATAATGCTACAGTCATCCTGTTGAGGAAAATTAAAATTTCATGTCCTTTCTCGTAAATTTTGCATTGTAGCTTTCAGTATCATAAATGCTCTCCACCCTTACAACGGAAGCGGGGAATGTTTGAGTGATGCTTACGTAAGACAGTTTCAAAAATCTTAAATTGTAAAAAAAAAACTAGAAAAAAATTTCAAATAGCTGAGTTCTTTTAAAATTGTGATCTAAGAATTTTTCTTAAATAAGGAAATTAAACAAGCATTTTTTTTAAAAATTAAGTCTCAATTTTTTTAAATTGAATTTTTACTGTTAAGAAAAGTGGGGGGGGGGGGTGTTGCTATTAGCTTATGTTATTATTAAGGGAGGGTTGCGATTTGCATATTTCTGCTGACAAGGGGGAGGAGAGGTCAAAAATTGATAAAACATGCTTACGTAATATTTGAACAGTCGCTTTACAGAAGGGGCATATTTATGGGGCATGTCCCATTCCTCCCTCTTCGGAGTGTCCCATTCCTCCCTCTACACATTGCTTCTAAAATATAACTTGTCACATTAACCATGCTGGTTTTTAGGCTTAATTAAATTGCAGATAAGCATACATTATATACTTAAGATTACAATGATAATATATTATGTTAGTTTTACAAATTACATAAATAAAGAAATAAAACAAAAATAGATTAGAAACTTACTTTGGAGGTGAGAAATTTAACTTTTTTCAACTATTAACTGAAACTTCCTGCTGGATAAAATGCAAGTATGAAACAAAAAGAAGCTATAAACAGGCCTTCTAGTGGTCAAACTAACAATAAAATAAAGTGATTTATTTTGCCATAATTTTAGCTGTCCCACTCCTCCCAGTCTCATTCCTCCCTCCTCTCCCCTATAGTACAAGCTGACTTATTTCGTTTCCGCAGAAAATAAAGCACGAAAAAAAAAAGCGACAAATTCCAGCATTTACCTATTGTTGATAAAGAATCCAAGACGATTTTCTTCATTTTTCTCAGAAACTCACTTTTGCAGGTACTGCGCTTTACCTTCCCATTGATGTATGCCTTTGGGTGAATATAAGCTATTTGAATTCCAACAGCACATAGAAAACTATTAGGTAAAACAAATTATATATGCATTATATTATTGTTTTATATTATATTATTGTTATCGTATGCAATAATATACGATAACAATAATTAATTAAAGGTAATTTTAAAAAAATATTACCTTTTCTTTGAACGAAATGTATCTCGTTACCTTACCGGGAGAGTGAAGCACTAGGTCTTTTATTATTACAATTTTTTTATGGTGTTATAAAAAAAAAACACTCTTGAACTTGCAAAGTATTATGGGGCAAACTGCATATTCATACGACAATTTATAGCTTTTCTATGATTTTTTAAAATGTGTCAAGGCTTTTCGGACACCCTGTTGTTATATATTATATTATTGTTATCGTATGCCTAATTAAAAAATAATATTACCTTTTATTTGACCATTTACCATAATCGTAAATGACTCTACCAGTAGTGTCACTCCCCTGACAACATTTTCCCCTGATACCTATGAAACTCAAAACATTTCAAAAATATTTTGTCCTTCATCTTTACAAACACAAACATAGCTAGTGAACTAATGAATATTAATCTAAACATATGACTTTTTCTTTGGGGACGCAAAAAAATCATTCACCTTATATTCACCCCGTTAGCGATTATGGACGTATACTCGAAACCTAATGCTATGAAAAAGAAAATTGTTAGAGTTTTCAAAAATTCAAAAATTTAGAATGTTTTGTTGAAGATGTAAAATATTTGCAGTTTTAAGAATAAACATTAATGTGCAACTTATATCAATGTGTAGCAGAGGGGAGGGAAGGGCACAGGGGGAGAGGAGAAGAGACACCTGTTGACCGGTCCCTAGCTTGAAGGGGGCCCGAGATTTTTCAAATGAGGGGTGAACTATATGTAGGGACGTAAGGGTAAACAATATGGAGGAAGGTCCGTAAAAGTCATTTATGACGAGTCCCAAAATTTCTGTGCACACCAATGATGTGTAGTAATTTGTAAGGTAATTAATTTTTTTACCTAACGGTATTTTTAATCTACGGTTTTTGGTTGTCACTTCTCTGTATCGAAATATGTATAAATTGTAACATAGTAAGGCTAACGCGTGTTAAATGCCCATTAGATAGAATCTAAACTGTGATCAATATTATAGAAGCTTTAGTCACGATGGGTAGACCTACCCGTTGAAAAACCACCATTGGGTGGTCCATAAATACAGTCTCTTGTCTTTCATCCTTACAAGGATCTATTATTTTCTTCTTTCAGCGAAAACGTTTTTGTGGAGATTTAGCAGACAAAACGAGAAAAGAAATGCCATGACTTCGCCGCTGGTCATTAAATAATAATTTGATGAAAAAAAGAAGTTATTATGTCTGAGCATTCTGTTCCGAATGTTACGATTGACAATGTATTTTATGACTTGCTTTGCATATCGGCATTTTATGTTCTTTCAATGGGATAATAACTTAATATATTTAGTTGGATTTTAGCTTTTTTTTTTACATTTGTTATATTAGAGTAGAAGGTAGTGAAATTTAAATTTATTTAAGCAAGTTCAGGGCAGACATTTCAATGTGGTTTAATAAATAACGGAGATGGTTTCGAAAATTTTCATTAATGTTACAATCAATTGCCCGGAAAAAGCAAAACATACGCAATTTTATGCTGGCAAAATTAAATAATTCTGAGGTTTAACAAATTCAACAAGTGCTATCGTAAAAAGTTTCATTAACTTTAACAATGCTGAATTCATCTCTGGGGTATTCGAGCGGTTTAAAGTATTTTTTCCTTTATTTGTCTTTCCCTTCGGATTGACGTTTTGTGTTCGAAACCCGAGCAGAGCCTGGCGCAGCAGCTAGTAACAGTGGCGCAGCAAAAGGAGGGGGGGGGGGGTAAATTCTAATACACTAGTTTATGCATATGAAAGGGCTGTTTTAATCAAAAAATCCCCTTCAGAAGGTATTTTTGATTTAAAAAAAACATGCAAAAGATATTTTTCATTACAAAAAACCCTCCAGAAGGTATTTCTGGCTGCTCTAGTGGCTAGTAATATAATAAAAGAGCGTGATAGACACTGCTGCTTGAAACATTCTCAGAAGATAGACTTTAACAAGCGTTTTATTGTTACTAAGAAACTAGCCATTTTTTAAAAGAAGAGATCTTAGAGATAATCATTGCGATGCCCAGTTTTAATGAGAAATTATAAAAATACATAAAACATCGAAATAACTAACAGAAGTAAATAAGCTAACATATCGAGTGGCCTTCTGCTTTAGAGTGCACTATAAATAAGCCCTCACAGTATCAAATAGCATAAGCAATTAGGCATCCTCTCAAGAAAGAAAAAAATTAAATAAGGTAACTCAAAAACAGCACCACATAAAAACTGAGATTGGTGACTGAACCAATGAGAATTAAGAACAAGATCTAGAAGACTTTTTGACCGGATTTCTATTGAGAATTCATTCCTAATCTGCAAGAGCCTGAAATATGACATTACCAAGTGACTTTAAGCAGAAATATCCTGGATAGACCACGGTCAGTAAGCATCGAAAATACTTACATTTTTGTTTTTCCATTTTCTTATATTTTTAACTAAAAGTAAACTAAATAATACAGAACTAGTGTGAGAGAAAAAGTACATTCTCTATTTTTTATCTGTAATTTTCCTACATTATTCGCAGTTGCAGCATTATTATGGAAAGCAGTAATTGAAATTGAAAAATATACTCCAGCATTATTAAAATGCAGCAATGATAATTCGTCTATAAATGGTTCACAAAAAAAGCTGTTCCTTTTACTTGTTAAAAATTTAAATTTCAACGCTTTTACTTAGGTAAAACGTAGGTTTTCAAAACGTATTGTATAGTTTTTCAATGTTTTTACTCTTCCTTTTTGAAAGTTATTCACTTTTTATTTTAAAAATAGGCAAAAAGAATAATTAGTTTTAAAAAAAAGGAAATACCACGAGTTTTTTTGAAATGAATTGAAAGTTCAAAAAGATAGCACAAAATATCCTACATTTTACAAAGCACTTTCAAACTTTAGGATCAGAAATAATTCAAAAAGCTAAATTAAGCTTTTGTTATTTGTTACGATTAGAACAGAAAAAAAAAAGAGTTTTTTTTTTTTTCATATATATATGTAAGAAAGATAGATGACTTTGCTTCGCTTGAAAAGCAATCGCAAAATAAATGTATAAAAGAATATTCAAGGAAAAAATGTAATTATAATCTATAAATATAAAACACAGTATGCAGTTTTTCGCGTATCAATCTGAAAGTTAGAAATATTTTGTCAAAAAACGAAAGTAGATACTAAAGTGGAGAACAATCACGACATTTTCCAATGAATTTTACCTTAACTCATAGAAATGAATGTTGCAGTTGAAAACATATAAAAACAACAACTGAAGCGGATTACGATAAAAAGTGGTTTAGCATAAACAAAGAAAACACACCCCTGTGCATTGAAGAATTTAATGTATATAATAATTTATGACTCCTGCAATATTTAAATTTTATTCTCTTCTTACCTGTATACTGCATTTTAATATACTTCCAAAATGCAATAAGGAAATGATCTTATTAAATGTTATATTCCGATCCATTAAAGCTACCTAGCATTATTTAAATCAAAAGCAAAAGTTATTTATCGGTCAAAGTTGAAAGGTTTTACAACGTGCAGAATATGAGTAGGTATTGTAATTATTATTAAAAAGAAGGAAGATAAAAAAAAAGACTGTTGTTAAGCCTAATTGCCCGTATCCAACTTTGAAACGCTTCCATACAAAGTAAGTTTTTCTTATGCTTAAAAAGTCCAACTTCACTTCCTTAGTTTTATTTAAACGAAGTAAAGAAACTCAAATTTAGTGGATTTACGGTGTTTAGAAGCATTAAAGATTGACGGAAATAAATGCTTTTTAAATTTTAAAATTTTCCGTTTCTTCAAAGTTTGTGTATTCAAGTACTGCAAAGTGACCACTTATGTAATAAGGTCGTTTTCCATAAATTCACACAATTCAGGAGAAACACAATTCCATTAAATTTCCTATTTGAAGTAAAATACTTGCTCTTGTACACTATATGACCAAAAGTATTGGGACACATTCAAAAATTCGCATTTTTACGGATTTCTCGAGAAATAAACGACCAATTGCTCTGTATTTTTTTTCACATAAAAGAATACTTTAGCTGCCATTTTCCAACAAATATTAAGTCTAGTATTCATTTAGGAGACCAGGAACAAATTGATCGGAGATATAAGCATTTCTTTCGAAAATGCAATTTTTGTTTGAAAGTTTTCGGCTTATATCACGTAGTGTTTTCCGTCAAACGTTACTACTTTTTCAGAATATTTGACAGCATATTAGAGAGACATAATAATAAAATTTGAAGTTAAAATATTGAAAATTTAAGGAAATATGAACGTGTAAAGCAATTAACTTTTCAGTGCGCATGCGCGAAAGGTAGCAATTTATAATCTTCACAATCGAAAGTCCAGATCTATTCTACAACTCATAAAAAACATTCCACCTTGATATCTTTAAAATGTAAAAAGTTATCAGCGATCTTATGAGCCGAATTTCTATAATTCTTGGTTAGACGACGAACCGTGAGGGATCGTTCGCAAATAATCCGTTCTTATCATGAACCACACTGCAACGCCAACAGAAAAGTGTTGCCAGTTTGAGAACGACCCCATACCATTCGCCGCCTATCTAAGAATTATAGAAATTCGGCTCGTCAGATCGCTGATAATTTTTTTTATTTTAAAGATATTGAAGTGGAATTTTTTTACGGCGTTGCAGGATATATCTGAGCTTTGGATTATGAAAGTCATAAATTTTCGCGCATGCGCTGGAAAAATTAATTGCTTTAAACGTTCATATTTCCTTAAATTTTCAGTATTTTAACTTCAAATTTGATTAGTATGTTTCTCAGTATGCTGCCAAATAGTCTGAAAGTTAAATAACGTTTAACGGAAATCTCTGCATGATATGAGCCGAAAACCTTTAAAAAATTTCATTTTTGAAAGAAATGCTTATATCTCTGTGGGTGTAAAAGATACTTTCACGAAAATCTAAAAATAAATTCTTGATTGTTTTTTAACTTATTTCTGAAATTTATAGCTTGTTCCCAGCTATTAACAATAAAAAATGACCAAAAACCTTTTTTTTTCTTTATTTTTCTCAATTTGTTGCTGGTCCCCTAAATGAATAGTAGACTTAATTTTTATTGGAAAATGACAGATAGAGTATTTTTTTTATATGAAAAAAATTACAGAGCAATTGGTATTTCATTGCTCGAGAAATCCGTAAGAATGAATTTTTGAAAGTGTTCCAATACTTTTGGTCATACTGTGTATATGTTAGATAGATTTGAAATTATATTCAATCAAGCACTTTTGCTTTTGTCATATTTTTTTTTTTTTTTTTTTTTTGTTAACTGCTTTCATTAGAAGTATGGGTCAATCTCTTAATTTCATTAAAAGACATATTCAAATGGTTTTATTCACACAAATGAGTAAACATTTCTGAAGCTAAGCAGCGTTGTTTAGGTCTTGTCTCTTTAACAAGGAGCTAAAAGCAACTTATCTTAAGAAATTTGTAAGAATATCAAATTCAATACCAGTAACGTTGTAACAGATTTGACTAGTAACGCATTTGACAGTAACATCAAAATATCTTTCAAAGCCAGCATGCTAATTAATTACTCCAAGAAATAAATCATAATCTTTCAAGAATCAACAAATTATAATCAAGCAAAAGAAAACACTAAGTTTGTATTTTTAACATAAAAACTTAGGTATATTTAATAAAAATACTCATCTTTAAAATGCATTGCTTATACACAACAACACTGTTCATTTTTACCTCCACAAGAAAATGACTGTATGTAAATATTTAACTGGTATAAGTGCTTTTGCTGAAAATGTCAGGCATGTCTTTAGAAAATTGTCTACCTTTTTTCCATGGAACTATATCTTGGCAACAGACTTGGCAAAATAGGGAGGTAAAAATAGTTATTAAAAAATTCTTTTTTACGGGAATAATCTGAGAAATTTGAACTACGAGTTGATTTACCTCTTGAAATACGTCCCAATTATTTTCCTTTTATAGTAAAAAAAAAGGGCAAGAAAAGTGTCCAAAATACAGATGAAGGAAAGATATTTCTTTCATGTACTTATAGACCAATGTAGTATCTAAATACAGGTTTGTGGATATAATTTTTGAATACAGTATATCTTAAGAATAAACATACCCATTTATTTTCCTATCATTTTTTTTAAATAAGGAGTGTTTTTGCGTAGTACTTGTAAAACGTTTCTAGCTATTGAAGCATTTCTTATTGTTCATGAACTAAGTTGTATTGTGCTAACTAGTCACACACATGGTGAAGAAACAGAAAGTATATCAAGTTTTCCATTTACTACCTGAACTTTTGAAACGTTCTCTTTTTATCTTTTTATAAAGGTATTTTACAACCAAAATAACCCTTCATTAACCATTTTTTCCACTAGGTTACAAAATGCGTTTTAATGCCTCATTAAATTATTAGCGGTTTCAGAAATTCATTTTTTAAAGAAACACAGTGTCTGAAACTTATCCATTAATGCGGCTAATATCTTTTGAATCGTGGGCTTTTGCCGCGGCAAAATTTTGATTCATAGATAGAGGGCAATAAACAAGTATTTAAATTCCTTTTATTGCTCGCATAATTGCTGCATTCTTTGACAAGTGATAAAATTGATGGTGTAAGCAATAAAATTAATTCCTGATTCCTTTACTAAAATATACTTTGACCGAAGGCAGACAAATCAAAGAAACGTTCTTAAAACATCTTGCCCACTTTAACTGCTTTTTTTCTAACAGTTTATAATTCTGAAGTAATTTTGCTAAAAGACGAAAGCAAAAGAGCTTACAACTTTTTATACTTGGGAGGTTTTCACCTTCTGTTTGGCAATTGGATCAAGTTGAGGCTTGAAACTGTCAGTTGCATTGAAATCAAGAAGCTGCTCTTCTTAATTTATTTTGCGTATATTTTATTCTTTTTTGAACCACCTATTCTTAAGTCAGTTCTTTTGGTTAGGTGTAAAGACGAAGCTTTTTCCAAAATGTAAGAAACTGACTAAATATCACGAATCAATGACTAAATATTGCAAAAAAAAAAAAAAAAAATGAATTGAAAACGTTATCTACAACTTTGAAGAAAAATTGTTAAATATCGCTTACAAAGTAGTAAAAAGGACTCTCTCACGTGTTTCGGGGTCACAAGAAACCCATTTTCAGTGCCAAAATGTGAGCTCATTAAATGCTCTTAGGAGATATTTTCACATTTATAAAACACATCTTTTCCCATTGAAAAAAGGGGTCTTTGTAACCCCAAGGCACGTGCACGCAGTTTTTGAAAATTTCCCCCTATTTGATGTTTTTGTACAAAATTATTGCTTTTCAGTACAAAAGTTTTCATTTAATTCGGCAGCAAAATATTTCGCTAAGAATCTCAAACCAGATAGTGTTATTGATGACAATGTTGGAATTATTTTATATTTTGGTTTCAAAAAAGGAAGTTCATCAAACAGTTTATAAATCAATCTAAGGGGGTCCGGGACACAAAAATCGTCAAGTTTTGCAATTTTTTTTAAATCATTTAAAAACAGTTTCCGTTTTTTCTGCTTAAAAAGACGTTTAAATCTTGTTTCTTTCTTCATGCATTTAACTAATATTACACTTAACTTTAAAACTTAAAACGCGTTTTTCACCATAATGCAATTTTCCCGATTTTTTGCATTCAAACTCTCATAAGTCAAGAACTGATAAAGATAAAGTAATGAAATTTGGAGCATATCTTTTTCAAACAGTTTACTTTAATTTTTATTCGGAAACTTTGAAAAAAATACGTTTACTTCAAAAAAATATGATTTTTTTTAAAAGTATCTTCGAATTTTTCGAAATTTTTCTCCAAATATTTTCTATTTTTTATTGAATCAATGTTTCTGAAATCATCGAATAAAAATTAAAGCTTAGATATTATCGCATATTTTTTTGAAAACTATTTGAAATTTGACCAAGAATATTTTGAGCTTCAGCGGTTTAAAGCAACCCCATCATAAAAAAAATAATTAAATTTAAATTAAAATTAAAAAAAAAACATTTATGTTATGATTTTACTTATTAAATGCATGGTGAATCAGTGCAAATTTTCAAATATTTTAAATCTTAAAACTGTTTAATAATTTTTTTTCAAAATGTGTCCCGGACCCCCTTAATAAATACATCTTAATAAAGCTTTTTACCTAATTTTGATTAACCTGTAAATTCATCGTTGATTTTTTATATTTCTAAGAAATTTTCCTCCTTTTCACTGCTTCATTTCATAGCCAGTTTTCGAAACAGAAAATTGAAGTTGGAGTTAACGCATAATTTAAGTAAATGACTTCGAATAACCCATCCCTTAAGTTCAAATTCGATTAACTTCAAAGTCGATGACTTTCAATGCAGGTGTTCACAAAAAGTTGTTTTTTTTTTTAATATCTAAATTCAATTTCGCGTTCATTGTTTTAGAGGAGTGGCAATAAAGTGAATGATCTGAAGTTATTTGTGATTTCATTTGATTGTTTGCAAAAGAAACGTTTAACAATTGTTTTGTTAAAATATTTGTAACTTAAAGGACATTTTTTTCATTTTGCATTCTGTATCAAAGAAATGTTAAAATAATTTCATCCTTTTACCCATCAAAACAATCAAATACGCATTTTTTGAACTATTTTAATAAAACTGCATTTGCTGTTTTATTCTAAAGAAAGTATGTAACAATGAATTTCTTAGTCATAAACTGATATAGAATGCGTTGGAGTGAAGAAAACATGGGTTCAATGAAACCAAACTATTACCACTAGTTTTACTTCTCATGTGGGAGATTAATAAAAAGTTTTAGTTGTGAAATTTACCTTATCAGCTATATTTGATGTGTATTTGAGGTGTTTCCAGTTACCCCATAAATCTTGGATTCTGGGGTAAATGGAAACAGCTAAGTTTTTCATTCTTCCAATTTTTCGAAAGATAAAATTTGGATGTAACTGACACTTTTTTGTGCCTTTTAAAATAATTCAGTGCTTCATTAATTTTTTTGTGTGATTTTTCTTTTTAAATTATGTGAGATTCCATCCGAAAGGTTTATCAGGTCGCAGGCGACCTACGGGCCGCAGTTTGATTATTGTTTGTGTAGAATTTTTTAAGCTTCTAAAGTGATTGTGTACAGTGTCAATATCTACCTGCATCAAACTCATGGCGAAATAAAATGGGTGTTTCCATTTACCCCATAAGTCACTGGGGTAAAAGAAAATAGGTTTTCATTCGCAATCAAAACAGTCATGAAGTCAAATTTTTCGCACCCAGTTACTTTCAGAGAGAAAAGCCCATTGAAATTCTGTTTCCTATTAGCCCAATTGACCCTAAGGTAGAACCTTGATCATCCGAAACTATTGTATCAGCAACTAATACATCGGTAACCGAAGTCGGTTTACCTATTTACTTATTTTGGTAAGAAAACAAAATCAATTCAAGGTCACCGGAGACAGCCATTTGCCCTATTGTAGGCACAAATTGCTCTAGCCAACGAATTCAAACTTTTTATTTGTTGCCTCAACTTCAAAATGGATTACTCCTCGTCAAATCTCCCAAACTAAATATTCAGTCGTGCCGTCAGGTCTCAGATTTTGTCCATTTTTTTTAAAATAGCTATCTACGAGATAAGCTCAAATAATTTTTGAGAATTTTTTGAATAAAAATTAAGCTTATAAATTTTTTTTGAAAAAATCGATTTCTAATGACCTTTTTGGTATGAATTTAGAAAACTCTCTCTAATTTCTTTATTTTTAAATCAATTAAACTGAATCAGGTATCAATTTCAAGATAATATTTTTCGCTTTCAGTATAAATTACAGAAAATATTCTGTGAATAGTGGTGTGTTGCCACTCTTTAGCTTAAGTCAGTCTTTATGCATTTTCAATTGGGAGGTTTTATAAGTCATATCTCCGGAGTACCAACTAATATCTGCATCAAATTATTTTTGTGGTATATTTTAATCTTTCTCTTGTGATATAGAAAAAAAATTAGAAGGGCGTTTTTTGTTATTTGGAAATAAAATAATAAAGATTGTTTTGCAGGAAATTTACTTTAAATACAAGTTTTCTATAACTTTAAAGCCCTTTTGAGCTTAAAAAAGCCGAAACCCTTTTCAGAACACTTAGTACATGAATATTAAAGAATAAAAATTGACTTGTGTCAATAGTAAGTTGTTAATTTTCGAAAAGAATTGTGCAAAGACCTTCGTTTCAGACTTGACAAAAAAAATTGATTAAAAATGAACTAAATATTAAGAATAATAATCAGAAGAACAGTTGAAAAAAACTTCTAATGGCCTTTTTTTGCATTTTTTTTTCTCGACATTAAAAGATGATGAAGAAAGATGAAGTAATGAGTCATTGACAGCAACTTTCCACGTACGTTTTAAGAAAAGCGAAAAAAAAAGACCTTTATTGCGGCGCCCCTTATAACTCATCACTGAATCTTCTGAAATCAAAAAGCAAAATCCTTTTATTAGTTGATAAGTTTTTGCGGATAACAACGTCTCATTGTTATCATTTTTTACATATTAACGTAACTTTTAAGTTGAAAAATATTCTACATATTATATGTTGTTCAAATGAGAAACTGGTATTTTGATTTCTATGTGCAGAAAAAAATTGAAATCAATTAAAGAAAACAAATTCACGTTTACCTTCAAAAACTAATTAGTTAATAAAATCCTTTTGATTTCAGATGATCCAGTGACGGGTTGAATGGCACCACAATGACTTTTTTTTTTTTTTTTTTTTGAGACGATCCCCATCATTTTACTTTAGATACCAAATGATGTTGTTGTAAGTGATTCAGCCGTAGTTTCGCAATTAGATTGAGAAAAATCCACCTTGTAATTTTATTTATTTATTTATTTATTTATTGCCGTTTTTTTTTCTTTTTTTGTATAACTTCTAATCTACTTTCGATAGGGCAAAGATTATTGTTATAAGTTGAAGTTTGAATAAATCCAAAGATAAAACGAAAGTGCTCAATAAAATCAAAACGAGAAGTTTTTTCTCTTATTATTATTACATATTATTTTTGATTTAGTAAGTACGTCTTATTTCAATCTTGGAACAAGAATAAATAAACTGCTGTTTTCATGTAAACAATTCACTATAAATGCGGTTTGGTACATATTTCTTGTATTCATCTTTACTTCGCCCATTTTTCAAACTCTATTTCCAGAAAAAATTGCTCTTTTTAAAGGTACTTGAACATTTTATATACTTTAAATTTTTCCTTCTATTTCCGATTCCAAAACCCACCGTTCTACACATAAAAGTTATTTTTGTAAGGTGGCTCTTGAAACGTCTGTGATTTGTCAATTGTCTAGACAAAAAAATAAGTATTTCCAAGCATAACTTGTTTTGCAGACATGTGCTTCGGAGTTACAAGAAACCTCTTTTATGACAAAAGCTAAAGATTTTTTTTATCCACAGGTTCACTTTTGTTGAATCGAAAAAGAGATTCTTTTTAACCATGAAGTAACTTTTCAGTAACTTTCTGGAGAATTTATCGTTTTATTAACGTTGTTTAACTTTACAAACTGCCGTGGGCAAGCAAATGCAGTTACTGAAAATTTTTCATTTTTTCTTTGTTTGCTTTTTTTTTTTTTTTTTTTTTGTATTTTTTTATCTATTGTACTTTAGCTTTACTGTACAAGCTTGTTGTTTTCACTGAAAAAAAATGAGTGAAAAAAGTCTAATTACAATATTTATATATTGTTAGTGTTAAATTCAAAACACGTTTCTTCAAATATCTTGAAAACTCATAACTGTAGGTACTGCCGTTTACCTGCCCAAGGCAGCAATGATGTTTTTATTTCCTGATTTAGGAACATTCAACACAATTAATCATTGAACAAAATGGCAACAAATGCTATTTTGTTTAATGATGTCATTTTGTTCTCTTTTAATTACGTAAAAAAATTTAATAACTAAACGTGGTAATTTTTACGCTATTTGCGTATTTGAAGGATATCAATCTTTCGTTAAGCCCCATCCGGCCCAGATGTCCATATATGTGTGGTTCACCCTTGCAAAAAAAACTGTCGACCCTTCATCTAATCAACTGTTTGTGGGATAAATATTAATTACCAATGCTCTGCTCTGATACATTAAATGTGTCTGCAAATCCACTGGTAATGATATTAAACAGGTTAATTAATTTTGTTTTGGTTATAATTAGATGTAATGCGAAACATAAATAAAAAGGTTATCTCTTATTTTGACGGCAAGATTATTTGATTAGTACGCAGTCGCTTTTCAGAATACAAGTTTGATGATCCAGTAGAATCCCATTAAATGCCAGTCATTACAATTTTGGCAAATTCACTTTGTATAAACTAACAGTTAATAATATACAACGAAGGTGCGAAGGAAAAAATATGATTTTTTAAACTGATTCAGATATTTATCTCGCTATCAGATAATAGATCATTCAGAATGAATAATAGATTTCCTTTCAATATTCAAGTATACCATGCTGCATAAATTAGCAATCAAGATTAAAAGAAAATTGAGAAAGAATACAAATAACTTAACATGATACTAGAAGTCAAATTAAATGATAAAACAAACATTTGTCTTGATGCATTACGTAGCTGGCAAAAATGGCACTGCATATAATGAATTCGTAATATATTCAAATGTATTGTGGTACTTGAATCGTAAATAGTTACAACAATAATTTATATGAATAGCGGAATCATTGTTGTATTCATCTGTGGAATACGTTGCTTATGTCCACTTAACCAATTAAGTAGATAATATCCAACTGAAAGACTCATGCACGTTTAACGACCTGAAAACTGCCCTGGCGTTTTTTTCCCCCACAATGATTATTTACGTGTCTTTTACTGACTCAACTTCGCCATCGGTCATTAGCGAAAGGAAATAACATATTGAACAAAGAATTATCAACCGAGATCTTCCGAGTTGTACATCAAACATTGCTGGATTCCTCGTTGTTGGAACGTGTGATAATTCACCCTTGTTACATGGATGTGTTTCGCAGCAGAAAGACTTTGACGAACGCGACTGTGGTCATAAAATTCTGAACGATTGCGACTTCTTCAAGATAGATACAATGGATCATAAAACGACCATTGACATTATACGTTCTGGTTTACATTCATCCGCATCATCATAGCGGGTTGCATTTTTTGAAACCATTTTCAACGCCAAAGGAATTTACATTTTCGTACCATTTCAGATAGGTATTTTATGTTATAAATAAAAGCAATTAAGTGTGTTTCATTTATTTGAAGGAGATAAAAGGAGTTTTATGAAAGAGTTTTTAATGTTTCAGAGTAGCGTGCAATTTCAAGCAATACGAAAAATGTATCTTGATTTTATTGGAGTAGATTACTCTTCGCTGCTAGCAACTGAGCTATCTTCGTTGATTTAAAAACAAAATAAAAATTGAATAATAATGGGGTGGTTATGCATCTAACTTAACATACGTCTTTGATCCCATAACGATGACTTCGAGTTAAGAAAAAATTCTTTTTTTTCCGTATTTAACTTTTTTTTTCGACATGAATTTTAAATACATATTTCGTGAAAATGTAAAATAGCTACTGCTTACTATTTTGACATACACGTAAAAGGTTTGATGGATTAGATCTTTTTAAAAATTAATTGCAATTTAGCTATCCAAATTTTAAAGCTGAATATAATGTAAACCAATGCTAAATTAAGTGCAACATAATATTATTTTTGCGATTACTTTCTGTGTATTCATCAGTATAACGTACACGAGTATGAAGAATTTTAACTGTAATCCTCAACCACGTCAAAATCAAGCATTGCAAAAGAAAAAAAAAGAAAAATGTATTGGGTACAAAATTTCACTGAAACTGATTACGAAAGTAAAATAGTCAGCCAAGCGTGAAACACACATTTAAAAGTCCAGCTTTTTTATCTGAATACGTCTAAATTTCTCCCACCTGAAACTGAAAAAAAAAAAAAGATGAAAAACTATATATATATACGGCCAGTAATAATCATCCATGATTAAAATTATGAACTATATAATCACACTATCTAGAAAAATTAGCAGAAAAATGTCTATATAATGAAAAAAAATTCTAAAATAAAACGAAATGCTTATTAGTTGTTTAACCGAATAAAAAATTGGCTTACACCCTTATTATTCTCGCCTGATCAGCAGGTTAAGTCATGGACAATTTTCGTGTTCTCCAAGTATGCAATTTATTTTAGAATTTTTTTGCGCAATTCGTACACTTTTTAGAAGATTCAAAGACTAATCCCCCACACACGTTCAATTACATGCTTCATTCTTGTAAAAGTTTTGACTTATGGCACTATCATTCTAATCCGTCCATATGTACTTTAGTTAGTCCATTTGTTAACCTCAACGAGATCAGTAATCCCTACCAATCTAAAATGAATTATGAAGATTTTTTTAAGAAGTGGACGCAAAATGGGAACTTGATTGTCATTATTTCAATTTAAAACAAAAGCCTTTCTCACAAAAAAAAATCGTAGACCCATTCTTTTGCATGCTGGCGATTTAATCTTAGCTTGTATTTTGAGTAAGTAAAAAAAGAAAACACACATGCAAACGTTTAAGGCTTAAATAGCGCTTAAAAACAGTTTTCCACTCTCAACGGAACGTTCCACTAACACACTACTTTTATTCTTCAAACGAAATCTTTAATGACCGAAATTCGTCATACCTATAATTGCTACTACACTTTTTCAGTTCAAATGAAATGCATTTGGTATTCATTTTGAAAGCCAAAAGAATTGATGCCATGATATTAGAAGCTGCTTTTCAACTGCAATTTGTGCCTTTTGATGGCGGCCTTTAATATCCTGATTTGTTTTTATTCCATTGTCTTTGAGTTTCTTCACTGCTCTTAAATTTGTACTTGGAAGATTCGCTTTAATTCCTGTTATTTACGTTGATAATACGTGTTCGCAAATGATGATTTGAAGCTATAATTTCGGCAAGGGTGCATTGCAGCAAACGTCGATATTGTATAGGGGTACGATAGGGTTAAGTGTTAAAGCTGAGACAATGATTAGTAACAGTTCTTGCTTATTAGTGTTGACCTTGAATTTTTGTAACGTTATAATATTCGTACGATCTTCCTTTTTTTTTCTTTGAAAAAAATTATGATATTCTCATTTGATAAAACTCAAAATTTGAAAACAAAATCGATTTTTCTTTTTGCGTAAGTTTCTGAAAAAAGAGGAATTACAAGCTTGATCCATTTCGACTTTCCCTTATATAGAATCTTTACTAATAATAAAACTGAAAGTCTGGATCTCTGTCTGGATGCCTGGATGTCTTGATGTCTGGGTCTCTGTGACTCGCATAGCGTCTAGACCGTCTGGCTTATTTTCATGAAATTTGGCACAAAATTATTTTGTAGCATGGGGGTGTGCACCTCGAAGCGATTTTTCGAAAACTCGATTTTGTTCTTTTTCTATGCCAATTTTAAGAGCATTTTACCGAGCAAATTATCATAACATGAACGAGCAAATTACCATAACATGGGCGAACAAATTACCATAACATGGGCGAGCAAATTACCATAACATGGGCGAGCAAATTACCGTAACGTGGACGAGCAAACTACCTTAACATGGGCGAGAAATTCATCATCCATTATTTGCAAATATACAGGCGAACCAAATGACCTTTTAATTTTCTACTACGGGCAGAGCCGTGCAATATAATATAAAAGAACGCATTGGATTCAGGAAAGTTTTAGACTTATGTCGGATTTAGATGTTTTACGGGGATTCTGCCTGTCAATGTGTGTGTCTGCATGTAATTGAACATTGCTTTTAGTAGAACCTCCAACTTAAATAGTAATACGAGGAAAAAAATAATTTTAAATAATTTTTATCACAATTCTAGCTGTGAATGTGAAAAATTTTAGGCAGTCGCCTATGTGAGAGATGTGTCTAATGGATTTTATCCCCTTAAGTGCAGTAAAAAATATATGTTGAGCTCTTCAGGAGTCATCCATCATTCTAGTGGTAAATTTTAAACTAGCTTTTAAGACTGAGCATTATAACAGTTGTTGCCTCATAGTGTACGCGAAGGAGTCATCTGTGTCTCCAATGACATATGAGGCATTTGTAGCTAAAGTAGATTAAGTCGAAATGAACTTGGTCCACTTTAATCGATTGAGGATAATAACTTAAATTTCTCGTTTAACTGTTTTTTACACTAAGACAATGAAAGGAAATGCGTTATCGGAAATGTCAAAACTGATTCTCTGCTGGGCTTTGTCTTAATTTATTGTGTTTATCACAGTAAAAGAGATGGAATAAAAGTCTCTCTCCCTTCCTTTTATATTTTAACCAACCGTAACTTTTTTCTGGATAAACAAAATTAATCCCCCCCCCCTCTTAACTGATTAAGTGTGTTTCTGTAAGAACCCCGTGCTATTTTTACTCCAGAATTTTGAGGGGTGAGAAAAATAGTTATTAACAGAATGATCCAACTAAATTCCCAGAGTTGTGTTACCACATTTTGCGTTATTTTCAATAGTTTGCACAGTGTTGCCAGATGGTCAAATCCAGATTTCACCAACTTCCTTCCAACTTTTCCCCAAAAAGCGATGTTTTCTATCAAAATTCCCCAAATTCAAAAATTATTTTTCCACTAATATTTTCATAAAATGAATAGACTTCCTCTGATATTTTTGTCTCTTGAATAATTTTTTTTTTCCCCAAATAGCCAAATTTTCCTATAAAATTCCCCAATTTTTTTTTTCTTCCTATTTTCGCTTTTTTTTTTTGGCGTTGTCTTTTTTTTTATCCTTGCTAACTAATAATAAAGCTGAAAGTCTCTCGCTCTGGATCTCTCTCTCTCTGTCAGGATCTCTGTGACGCGCATAGCACCTAGACCGTTCGACTGATTTTCATGAAATTTGGCAAAGAATCAGTTTGTAGCATGGGGGTGTGCACCTTTAAGCGATTGTTCGAATATTTAATTTTGTTCTTTTTCTATTCCAATTTTAAGAACATATTCCCGAGCAAAATTATCATAAGATGGACGACTAAATTACCAAGTTATCATAATGTGGAACCGTAACGTGGGCAAACCAATTGGCGTGAAATTCATCATGCATTATTTGTAAATATACAGGGAACCAAAATACCTTTTAATTTTCTACTACAGGCAAAGCCGTGCGGGTGCCACTAGTCATAAATACAAGTGCCTGACCGAGGGATAAGAAATAGCCAAATATTTTTTTTTTCTACTCGCATTTACTACTCTGCTTCTGTATGTATATTTAAACCATGATTTTTGTATATATTTATCCAAGAACATTCTTCATCACACTTCTTTTTGCCTGTTTCACGTATCACTAATAACTCACGCAGAACTCTTAATGCAAATTCCGTAGCATAATATTCCACATAATACGAAATGCGAATTCCATAAAGTTGAGCAAAGCTAAACCAACGCTGTTTGATACAAATAATGTAACTACCAGATGTCAAGAAGCAAATTTAATTAAATTTTTTCCCCCAGGTTTTCCCCAAGAAAAAAATTTTTCCCCAAAGAATTACCCTCAAAACCCATTTCCCCAAAATTTCCCCAGAGATCACCAGGTTTCCCCAAAATGGGGAAATTTCCCCAATCTGGCAACAGAGTTTGCATAGCAATAAACTTCCAATTCCGTTTTTGAAAACTTAGGCACTTAAAGGGTCTTGTCTACCTCCATCTCGGGAATGACCAAAAATGGCGACTACGCCAAACGTTAGGATCGAGATTTTAACTTATAGCATAAACATTTTTTTTTTTTGGCAAAAATTCCACATAAAACTCCAATTTAGTTGAAATTCTATATTTTTTTTCGCATATTAGCGTCCGAAGCAATGAGGATAAGAGGAAATTTTGAATATAAAGTTTTTCATTTCTCAAGAAAACTTTAGGATAATTTAAAAAAAAGCTCAGACCGCGCGCAACGATCTTTGCTCAGGGATCAGGGAAAAAGCAACTTTCAGTGACTATGACATTTTGGAAACAGTTCCGATCGTCGGGTAAGAAAAATAAATCTTTGGCGGGACTGATACAGGAAAAAATAAGTAGTTTTGGCGAAGAAAAACATGAAAACAAAACTTTTGTATCACTAGAGGAGTAATTTATCGAAAGGGAACATATCCATTTTTTGAAAATTCATTTTATGACACTTTCTAAATCTTTCAGATGACATTTATCAAATCACTTACTCTCAAGAAGTCCAAACGTGGAAAATACTCTTTTACTAAAGGGTAAAGTGTGGCTTTTTGATCAAAAGTTAACAAATCCGTCCTCTGCACGTTTTATTTTGAACAAAAGGGGACATATCCTGAAAGAATCTGTAGTACAAAGACTTTTAGATCCAAACATGGTAAGAACAGATGGTAAAAATCCTCAAATTTTATTCCACTACTTTTAGGTTCATGTACTTCGATAAGAGAATATGAGAAGGTGAAGCATTAAAGTTTTGGTGAAACTGGAATTTTCAACATTCAAGTTTTTGTTCAAAAGGGCACATATCCAAAATTAAGATGATGATATATCCTTGTTTTTCTTACACAAACATTTCTTTTTCTGGGCCTTGATTTGCTGTACTTTTGTGCTCAATTCTGAACCCAGAGAAGTTGATAAAACTATTTTGCTCTTACCCTAATTCGTTTTTCTCACCTCCTGAACATTTTTGGAAATGGATATGTTCTCTTTTGATAAATTAGTCCTCACTTCGTGCCAGATATTTTAATTGGCACAGTTTGGAGCAATTGACGCAGCGCTGTGGTCCCTGCTAATATTAAAAATGCAAAAGTGACTTTGTTTATTTGTAATTCTTTCACGCCTCAACTATTCAACCAATCATCATGAAATTTGTGTACACATTGTCAGAGGTGCAGAATAGAATATAGGCTTCCTTTCATCAAAAAAAAAAAAACCAGATTTTTATTCCAATTGTACAGAAAATCATTAATTTGCAGGTATCTCATCGAAAAAACTCATATTTGTTTGATTTTTACTGCATTTTAATAATAAACACTGTAAAAATTCAATAAAGTTGAATTTCTGGTTCGTAGCAGACAATATTTTCGTGAAGAAAAGTAATAAATAACAAGCATGAAGAATTTTTTTTTTTAAGTTATCTCTCTCAATAAAATATCGTCTGTTTCGTAGTCGTAGTTATTTGTGGGAAAAATGAGTAGAAACTTTTTTTTATATTTTCAAAAACCATTTTTTTTTTAAATATTGACTGCACTTTCCTTCAGTTTTAGTAGCTTTTGTGGAACACAATAGATTGATAAAATTCTGTTCGGTTGATGTACGTTATTTTAGAAGTAATTTAAATATTTAAATATGTTTATGAAACTTTCAGAACATAATTTATTAATACATGCGAATTCATCTAACTAACATCTTCATTGTAACAGCCATATCAACTTGGAAAGATCACGCCTGGTACTGGTTAATATGTAAAAATGACTGAAGTTTAGGGATTAAAAAAAATCAAGTCAATAATAATGGTTGAAATACTTATAATAGCAGTTTTTTTATGCATTTCCTAACATTGATTATATTCGGAAATGCAGTGCCTATTATGCCCAACTTATGAGTCAAAAGCGGCCACCTTGTAAGAGTTATAATAAAAAAAAAAATAAATGATGTAGAAAAAGTTTTAATGATGTAAGTGTCTTATAGCACATTTTATATACAATTTTTAATTTCTTCTTTGTTTTAAAATCACACATCTTTTTTTTTATGTCAGAACTTTTTCTTGAACCATATTTATTAAATAGCAATAATATTCTTGTAAAAAAACATATGCACAAAAAAAGCAAAAAACATAAAAAATCATCACTAATGATGAATGTTGAAAGATTTGCCTTTGACTAAGGTTTTAAGTTAAGATACCATGCCAAGCTTTCCTTAGCGTCAAAATCCTATTCCACTTCTTTAGTAGTTAAGTAGAGAAAAAACTCCAAATACATTTTTTCACTTACAACTTACATGATTAAGAATAATATAACACTATTTTGCTTAAAATGAAATTCAGGATTCTGGAATTAGAATCAGATTGGTTTGAAAGTTTAAACCAAAACATTTAGCTATCTACTATATATTAAAATCTGTTCGCGTCCGTCTGTCTGTCTGAAGATCAATCTTCTCGAGAACCGCCGCGAATCTACTATATATTAAAATCTGTTCGCGTCTGTCTGTCTGTCTGAAGATCGATCTTCTCGAGAACCGCCGCGAATCGAGAGCCAAACGAGATACCGATCGATTCGAAATTTTCCAAAGAAAACAATAGGACCAATCTCGTAATTGTGCGACTTTAATTAGCGGAGATATTAATTAAAACGTTTTTTCACATAACATTATTCAGGAATTTTTATTTCTTTCCTGTTGCCATTTTGCATATAGGTGAGCAAGTAAAATTCTAATAATTGTTTTAAAAGAGATTTTTTGGCTGCTGTCCAAATCTTAAAACAACGTTTCCATCTAGAATTTCAGTTTAAATTAGTTTAAAAATAGGTTGCTCTATTCGGACATAGCCTTTATTTTATCGTCTGTCCTTTTTTTATTTTTTACATTCAACGTTCTTAACTCTTTTCAGCATATGAAAGTTGTTTCTTTAGCTATGTTTATTGATTGTAGTGTAAGTTTATCATTCACCGGCCTCATATTTTGGTACATTTAGAATGTGCGACTAATTATGTTTATTTTGTTGGATTTTTCCCGTCATATGGGTGAGTTTTCGAATTGTAATAACTCTCTTTTTCCTTCCTGTTTCTATTTTTGAAATACAGTTTGTATCGTTAAAAGAACATTTTAAATTAAGATTGTTTGGATTTCTTTAAGTGAAACTGAGTTGAACAAAAGAGTGTTTTTAAGGATTTTAACTAAAGCTAAATTGGAATCTGATGACTTGGTATTAAATTAATGCTTATCTGTATTTATTAATACTTGGTGCTTTAGTTTCACGTAATCAGATACACAGTATGTGTCATTTTATATAAAAAGCTGATTGTAATTGTACATAAATATTTCAGATATAGTCTATCAGATGTAATTCATTTTAACGTCAGCACAGATTATAGTTGATAATGCATATAGTTTCATCTTTTGGGCTAATTGAAAATATTCATAACTTGTATCATTGATAACTATGATTAACGTTAAAGAGATTTTTGCCAAAAATATGCTCTAGGGTGTTTTGCAACCCTTGCATTACGCGTATTTATTTGCTCCTTAGCTCTTTAGAAACTGATGTCAGAGTAATACAAAAACATCAGTTGGACATCTCTTTCATTGTTTAAGTAGCCCGTGTAACGCCGGGCACGCAGCTAGTTAATAATATATTTTTTAAAAATCGAGAAAGGGTTTGCTTGCACAGAATTGTTCCTGTTATGAGCTACCACAAAAAGAACAGAAGAATACAACTTTATGTAATTCATAAACCAGAGGTTCTAAAAGTGGGTGCCGCGACACCCCGGGGTACCGCGAGATGTCCATGATATCAATGTATGTAATGTAATAGAGATAGCATTTTCTCATGGCAACGTAGCCTAATTCTTCATAGGGGAATCGAAAATGTTTGAGAACCCCTGTCATAAACCATTTAATTGCACTTTGAAGAAATTATTATCATTATATTATTTCTTTTTTGATCAGCAGCGCAGTTTTTATTACCTAATTTGAGGCATTTGATATCGAACGCAGGGTTTACCGCCCCCCCCCCCCTTTTGCCTTTTGAAAATGACCTAGCGTCACATAAACGTAGCACCATTTTTATCCGCACTTTTATTTCTCCATTCTTCTTTTCTATTAGAAAGAGAAACTTGCTTCACGTCAAATTGCTTATTTTGCTCGATATTGCGTTATAGTCAATATTGCGTGCTTCGGCAACATGTTGATTTTCGATATTAGCCACAGTCATTAAGTATGCTTGAAACTGAATGTTCTAAAAATATATTTTTGATGTTAATTTAGAAGAAATAATATCGAATGAAGTTAAAGTTTTCAACTTATAAGAACGGTGCAGCTTTATTACTGCAGGATTTGAAAATTTTTCGGAACTGTGAAACAAGCAAAACCTTTAACTTTTATATACGGTTCTTACCAATGATCCCGGTTAGCATTAACTATTTGGTTAGCATTATAACCCATAAAGCATTAACTATTTCAACTAGGTTCCGACATCTTTTGCAGACATCGGATGCATGTGGAAAAAAAAAAAAAAGAAAAAGAGAAAGAATAGATAGCTCATAGTAAGAGGTACCGTCATATTAAGTTACTTTACCCTAGATATAACATGTACAGATTTTTTTTTCATATTTACTTTTGTATTATTGCAATAAAAGACTTAAGCATCAAGAATTTAAAATTATTTTTCACGCGACTTTAACTCATCAACACGATTTGCAATTTTTGTAGGTACGTTTCTTTCTTTAGTAACACAAGAAGAATTCATATGAAAATCCGATTCTAAATGGAGTTTAATTGATTTGTATCAATAAGCCATTAGAATAAGCCATTAAAAATTTTATTATCTGAAAATAAGCAAGTCAAAATTTTTACAAAACGTTGCAAACAAAACTCGAAATGACAGCAAAATTTTTGTTGCGAAGTTTGTAGAGACTTAAATGCATTTTAAATCAGAAGTAAAACTTTGTATATTTGTCTAAAAATATAAGTCCTCTAGCAGCTGACGCAGATTTTTGGTTTCGTCTGTTTGTGTGTGTGTGTGTGTGTGCGCACGCGGGGGGGGGGGGGGGGGGGGGGGGTAGCTCGTGCACCATGGTGTCACCGTAATTGGAGGCAACCTTAATTGTATTTCACCTTGATTCCCTTTACTACTTCCGTTGGTTTATGTTTTTTAAATTTCTGATAGCAGATAACAAAAAAAAAAAAAATCTTTAACATGTCTCTTTTTAACATACTTTTATAGAAATGGATATGATTCTAAAAATGTGCATTTAACAAGTATTACTTCAAACACGTGTCCATTCTTATAATTTAGTAAGCGACATCATTTAATAGATGTATAAGGGGATGTACTGTGGCATCCATCTCAGATTTTTTGTGATAAACTAAGTAACTGAGGAAGAAAAGTAGCAAAAAGCTCTGTTTTGATATTTTTAGTCTTTTGAAATATTTGTATTCACCTACTTTGGAAAACATGCAAGGTATAAGTGATGTCAATTGGTTTGTCCCCCTCCCCCTTTTCCAAAAAAAAAAAAAAATGCCTGAAGCGAGATACAGAAAGCCGAAGATGTTGCCCCGAACATAAATTCGCACTTGCGATTTTCGACAAAAATCTTGTAGTTCTTTATCTATGGAACAGTACAACATATTTTGTTGCGGTTTGTTTTATTTACCAGGATCAATTTGAAAAGATATGCACCATTTTAAACTGTGTATTCAATTTTTCTTTCGTCTTTTGCAAAAATCGTTTTTAAATCTTTTTTTTTTTTTCGAAGCAATCTTTTTTTTCTGTTGGTCAGTACTACTGAGCACTACATTCCCTAAAAAGAAGAGCTTCTACTTTTCCGTTTAACAGGTTTTAGAGGTATTTGAAAACATGGGGGTTTTTAGGAACTCTATAGGAGGTAGAGAGAAGCAAAGGGATGCAAGTGGCAAAATTGAAAATTTAGAGAAAACCAGTACAAATGGTAGGTGAACCCCTCCTCTGTCTTGGGACAAGATATAGGACTATAGTAGCCCTCGTTGGTGCTGCTGTATAGCATGATTTAGAAAAAAAATCAATGAAAGCCTACCTAGGACGTAATCTTTATACGCGTTTTACTCAAAACTTGAAAATGTTCACTTGCATCCTTTTGCTTCTCACTGCCTCATTTGCAAAGGTATATTTTAGTAATAATAAAATCAGCAACAAGTGGCCAGGAGACACTTTTAATTTAGTTACGTTGCCATGTTTTCATTTTTAGCAGCCATTTCATCCAGAATTTTTATTTTTGGGAAAAGAAATCGTTCAGATAAGATAATCTTTTGGCAATTCGCTGAAAGGTTGCGACGTTGAAAGCGGCGAAATGTTTCTTCGACCCGGCAAATTGGCTTAAGACTACGTTCTTATTTTCGTAAAAAATAAAATTCTTGAATGAAGCAGCAAGTAAAAACCAAAATAGAACTAACTATATATATATATATATATATATATATATATATATATATATATATATATGTGAATGAAAACTGTCTCTTGGCCACTTGCGGGAAAAGAAATTCGTGAATTTTCAAGGTTCCAGAAAAATCCTCACTTTTTGTTTTCCAATGCCTCTAGAACCTGGAATGCAGTGCTCAATGGTTCTTGATCAACAGTAATAAATTTTAAAAAATTCAAAAAAGGATTTAAAATAATTTTTTCTCAAAAGATTGTGGAAAGAAAAACTAAACACATAAACACACAAACGGCAAAAAAAAAGTATGTTGCACTGTTTCAGAGATAAGGAACCTTAAAAAATTTTGTCGAAAATCCAGAATGATTCCCGGAACGCCATATTTTGCGGCCTGTATCTTGGCCTGAGAGTTATGTTGAAAAAACAAAATGTACCCTTATTTTACTTATTCATTGAATTTTAACGTACGCTGCATTCGAAAAATTCCAAAACTATCTAGGTAACCTCCTGCCTGAATTGAAATGGATTCCACCATAGCAATTTTTTGTTGTTGTTATGGTTAAGATCAGGGATGTCAACGATGGAGGAGGAGGTAGGGGCATGGCTTATTTCTCTTTTTTGGGGAGCTGTTATTCTTGGGGGGTCATCCTAGAATTTTGCGGAAGGTAGCGATTTGAGAGGGTTGTCACCCCTGCATACAGGTCCGTCATTTTGGGGAGTCTTGATGGGAGGTCAGCCTCCAAAAAAAAATGAATTTCAGTGCGCCCCTGTTCTCTGGTTCTAGAAAATCAATGTATTTTCCTGAAAGTGAGCTTTTTTTGCGGTTGTTTAGTATATTTTTTTTTACAAGTATATCACCTTTGTCTTGGGCCTGCCTGCATGATTTTTTCCATCTACGTACCTTTCCCAAATATAGCAGTTAGATTCTAGTACGTCTTTTATCGGATAGATGGCAGCACTACTTGTCATTTAATAATTCAGCAGACAGCTCTGAAAACTTATAAAGTTAAATCAAATAGAGTAATTATATAACATGGGCACCCACCAGGGGGGGGAGGGATCCGTGTAAGGTCGTAGTCAGCGGGGGGCTCTACATTACCAAAAATTGTCTCAAATGCATTTTTAAAACTACAAATTAAGAAAATTTCTGCGGTTGGGCCCTTGAATTTCTCCTCCCCTTAACATCACCAAAAATCTTCCAAAACTGCGTTTTTAGAGCTAAAATTTAAAGGATTTCGTTGGCCAGCTCCCGAATTTATTTTATTAACATAATTAGGGACATAACCATTACTGATCCGAAAAATGGACGGGGGAGCAACCTTAAACCTCTTCTCCCTGTAACATTACCAAAGATCATCGAAAATGCATTTTCAAGACTACAAATTCTTAAACTTTCAGGGGAAGAAGCGAGAAGCCCCTGTATTTAAGACACATATGATATAAAAAAGAGGTCTTGAATTTCATAAACCTCCCATTCATTTTTCGTCTTCAGAAGGGCCCTGAGAGTTGGATCATGCCGTGGCAGCAACTTCTGACTAAGAGTTTAAGTGTTGCAATAAAATTACTTACTGGTGATCCAAAAGAGGGTTTTAACCCTATTGACAAAACCAAAAAGAGTTCAAAATCGCGTTTTTATGTCCTTGAGGTTTCTGGGTTCTTCCTCGGAAATTTTTTAAAGTTGTAGTTACAAAAACGCATTTTTAGACCATTTCAGGCCGTCTTTCTTTTTTAGGGGAAACAGTGGCGCTAAGAGATTCTTTCTCCCACCCTCCACAAAGTTTTTCGAAAATGAAGTTGCAAAAGCACAATTTCACACCATCTTCTATGATGCTCAGGGACTCTGCCCACGATACTTTTGAAATTGAGGGCTTAAGAAAGAAATAAAACAAAAGGAAGAAAAAAAATAAACATCTTTAATGGATTTTGGGATGAGTATTTCGAGGAGTGCTAGAAATTCTCGAAATAGTACATATAAAACCGCAGTTTTGGACAATTTTTCGTGATGTCAAGGGAAAGATGGTTCAAGGCCTTCCCCCGGACATTTTTACAGATGGATGGGTTAAAAATGCTACAGTAAGCTATCTTTGGTAAGAGGGGGTTCAGGGACTCTCCCCCGGCAGTTTTTCGTAACCGAAACAAACTAAAAACGAAATTTCAAATTAAAACGATATTCGTTGATTTTAAGGGTCTCCCCTGCGTTCATTTTTCGAAATAGGTGTTCTAAAAAGGCTACCTTTGGCTAAGTGTTTTTCAAAAAAAAAAAACATTGACTGCTTTGGTATTCCAACTTTTAGAAATTTTCAATCTTCACTCCATAACGTTTATTCGTTTGAAATACAAACTTCAGAGGCACTAGAAAAAGCTTTAGTGTTTTTTGATTTCTTTTATGTGCAAGCATTCTACCATTAATGAATCCATAAACATGTAATAAGTTCCTTAATGCATATCTACGTACTATATACTTATGCTCTTAATGTATACACTGTACATATTTTTCGCGAAGAAATTCGAAAGTAATTGCTCTTAAAAAATACAGTTCAGAATCAAAATGTGCGTTTCGTGTTACATAAAATTAAAGGCAAATTATTGTTTGAAACATGCTAACCATTTAGCAAAATCATAGTCAGGCCCGTGTCCAGGATTTCATAAAGGGAGGGGTTGAAACTTTTTGCCTTTGTAACTTACGTTGTCAAAGGAAAACTAGCTATACGTGTTGAATAGTTCATTTTAGTTCGATAACTAGGCTTTTTTTAAAAGTTTTGGGTGTTTTTTTTAAAAGAAATCTTATTTGTACGGTTGAACATTTTGTAAAAGCGGAAAAAAAAAGTCACACATATTCCTTTTATGCCACCTAATATTAGTTTCTTTTTTTTACTTTTGTTTTTCCATCAAATAACATTGAACAGGAATTTAATGAAAACAAAAATTTTATTTAAAAAAAATTGCTGTTTCGCATAGAAACATTTTTGTAATGTGTGAAACGACTAATTCATCCAACACAAAAGACGTACCATAAAAAACCTAATAGTAAGCAAAGTAACCATTTTCCCTGCGCCTGCCCCTAAGTTTTTTTTTTTTTTTTTTGGCTACATCATTGCCGGACTCTTTAGCCATTCCTCCATCGTTAATTTTTTCAAGCACTTAGAAGCGAAGGTGCTTGGGAATCCTACAATTGAGGAAAATGTTAATTGTTAAAGATGGGGAAATATTAAAGAGGGTGAATACTGTATCAGAGTTTAACTCTAAAATTAATTAAAACTTAAAATACGTTTTGGAAAATCGTTTAATGATTCATTGATTTCTTTTTCAATGGGAGGGGTTTAACCCCTAAAACTCTCCCCTTGGACACGGCTCTTATCATAGTATTAAAACATTAAAAAAGTGTGGCCGTATTTATGAAGAGTCCCTACAAATATAGTTATGAATAATGTTGTGCATTTCACACAGATGGCAGCACAAGTTGCAATCAATGGAAACGGAAAATTCGCCCCTAATTTTTACGAGAACATTTTATAATTTTCCTTTACTGTAATCAAATTTCAAAATTGACAATTGCAAATATAATGTTCAGCATATTTTGCAGTTTCAATATTTAAACTACAAAATGTACCCTTTGGAAGCTATGAGTAAATGAGCATTTATGGGCCCCAGTAGCGGAGCCACGGGAGGGGTTTTGGGGTTAAAACCCCTCCCAGAACACAAGCACATTCATTTTCTCTGTTAAAATCAAGGGAAAAAAAGAGCAGAGTATTTGAGCTTTTCCAAGCGGAATAGGTTTCAACAAAATATCTTATTGCTTTTAATGATCGGGATGCAATCAGAAATTACTTTTCAATTTTTAAATATAAAAGTTGTATTTCATCATGCGCAACCCACGTCCCCCCGGTATAAGATAGCTAAAATGGTGTCAATAAAGCTCTACAGGGTAATAATAAATATTCTGTGCTTTTTTCCACTTTCTGCGTTTCATGGTGATATCAATACGAATTATTAATTGTTTTCAAGCAGTTACTCTGAATGAATAATTACTAATATGTAGAAATTCTTTGAATAATTACGCATTGTAAATGAATAGGAAAGAAAGCAACAATTTTCGATTTTGAAAACCCCTCCCAGTAAAATTTTCTGGCTGCGCTTCTGATGGGCCCCACTCTGGACCTCCTTCCTGATCTCTTCTATTTAGTCCCTTCCGAAATAAAATTTTTTTGAAATGACACCCAAAAAATAAATAACTGAATAAATAAAATGATGGTTGCTTCAATTTCTAAATTTATCAATAAGTTTAGCTGTAGTAAATTTGTCACTGAGTTTGAAATGCATCTTCTTTGGGAGAACATTGAAAAAGGGGGAAATATTTTGGTTTTGAGTTGAATAAAAACCGCTATCATTTTAAAATCACATTGCTTCCGAAATCTTGAAAGGAGGCTGGGGACAGGGGGGGGGGGGTCAATCGACTAGTTCCTTTAATTACCCAAATGATGGGCTTGCCAAGGGAGGTCCCAAACTTTAATTTTTGGAGGGTGGAAACTCTCAATCTGCCGAATGGAACTCCATATGTCGCCGAATAATAATGATAATTTTGCCGAACAGAATCCAACAACTTTTGATTAATGATGATATTTTTGCCGAACCGTCTGAAAATTTGCCGAAAACTAAAATTTTAGGAGATAGGGACCTCCGTGAGGTCCCAACGGGGCTCCCTCCTGAATTAACGCATGGGCCCTGAAACCAGCTGGTCTGTCTTTCAAAACTCAGCAGCCCATTCCACATACATGAAAATTGAATGATTTCAAAAGTGGGGAGGGGGAGGCAATCGCCTCGCCAGACACCACTAAATGACAACCTTGATGTCCTGGTCCAAGTTTAGACCCCTATTCTATTTCCAAGCGGCATTACATGTTAATATTAAATTTATTGGCTTGAAAAATGAAATATAAAATTTCGAAAAGCAAAAGAATTGTTAAAATGTCTTTTCTTTTTGAAAAAAGTTCCCTACTTTTTTGTGGTTTAAATGAAACATTATTCAATATATTTACACAAGAACTGCTTAAAATATATTCTGATCATTTGAATTGAAAGACGGTGGTCGTATTTGGATTCAGGGGGTCATTTTACATAAGAATCAGCAAAAGTTATAATTACTCTACTTCAAGGATCCCCAATCCTATTTTTTATACCTAAAGAACACATAGTAGAATACCGGTCACATGGCGGCCAATTTTTTTTTTCAAGATGTCGCTAAAAAGATGATCATAGTTATTAATACGTACACACAATGTATATTTAAAAAAGTAATTTTAAGGTTTTTTTTTTTTAATGATTTAAAAAAATTCTAACACATAAAATAAGTAAATACTAAATGACGAAAGCAAACTACAAAATCCGAAATATAAAATGAAAAAGTTCAAAGTGAACATGATTTTCTGAACTATTTTTTGGTCATTGTTTTATATTTAGTCAAGTAGGATAATTTTACAAGGAAGGAATCAATCATCAAGGAGCTCATTTGTACTGGCGTGGGAAGGTAAAGCGCAGTATCTGCATAAATAAGGTTTCGAAAGATTTGAAGAAACGCTTTTTGGATTCCATACAAACAATAGAGAAATGAGGATTTGACGTTTTTTTTCCTATTTAATTTTCAGTGGAAACAATATAACCAAGCTGTCACAATAAAGCTGAAGTACAATAGATGACAAAATGCAAAAAAGAAGAAATTTGAAAAAATTGCAGACTCTTTCTCGCGATAGAGTAAGTCGTGATTATGTACTTGGATTTTACGGGACACTTGCTGGTGAAAATTACGTTTTCACAATTACATGAAATCAGAAAACATTTTTATCTTCTAATATATTTCTCTAATTCTTTTACAGAAATTTTCATTTCATATAATGGATTTTTGGACTGTCACCCTGGATATACAAAATTTATATACCTCCAAAATTCATATACCTTCTGTTCTTATAGAAATAAACTCTGAACTGTGTGCTTTTATTTGCATTTTACGCAATCTTTAACTTTGGATGTGTTGTTGGTGAACCATTACAAATAAAAAAAAAACTATTCCATGACATTTTATTTTACAAAACATAGTTTTTTTTTTGTTTTTTTTAAATCCTAATCACATGAGCCGGGCACACATGAAACGCTTAGCAGGCCCGCGGGAATAATGTTGGAGAAACCCTGCTGCACTTCATACAAACATACGATGATTATTTTTGAAATGAAAGTTACTTAAACTTTCTAAAACGTTCATTAAGACAATCGGTTGAGTTTTTACTGCTGCCATATTGAAATTTTCGGTAGCGATCCGAAGTTCAGCAAATTCGGAAATCCGGAAACATGCTGGTTGCAGTGTTACTGTATTTGCAGTCTCCTATTTGGTGTTAAAAAATATCGATTTTATACTTGCTTATTTATTATTACCCTAAACCATTTTTTTGAATATATTTCCAACTTTCATTCTTTATGCCTTTCTCGATAGCAGATATCTAATTGAAGAAATGGTAGAAAATGTTCAACTTTTTGTACATTTAGTTAAGAGTTTAAAGCTCTTTTATTTCACACACACACATATAAGGAATAATTTCTCTTATTTCTTCAAAACTTTATAAACACCCTCTATGTTAGAATTAGATAAAATTCAAGATTTATACTGGCATAAAAGGAAAATAAAAACAGAATAAAAAACGGCTCGTTTTCCATACTCAAAATGTCTGAAGCGGAGTCACGATTCAATTAGGTTGTATTAAACAGCTGTTAGAATGACACCTTCTTACGGAAGTCTTCGCATGTATTTTATTCCTTTCTTAGTTTTGTTTTTACTTATGTTGTGTGTCATTCTCTTAAATGCTTTCTCCGATGCAGAGTCGTAGGTTACCTGTCTATCTTAGTCGGCGGTGCAAATGCACTTGTTTTGAGTTTTTCTAGCCGACTTTTTTACTTTTAACATATTAGAATGTGGGCTAAAGTGTGTCTCGTTGGACCTCAAGGTAAGGCTTTTATATTTTGAGTTTAATTCGGTGATAAAATGCACTTGATAAAGTTGTTATAAAAAAAAAAAGATGAATTAAATAAAAGATGAAATAAATAAAAGATAGTAAAAGAAATAAAAGAAAAATATAATAAAATATAAAATAAAATAAATAAAATAAATAAATAAATAAATAAAATAAATAAATAAATAAAATAAATAAATAATAAAATAAATAAATAATAAAATAAATAAATAATAAAATAAATAAATAATAAAATAAATAAAATACATATGACGAATAAAGTCGTATGTATTTTACACTTGACAAAATCAGCTGTGTAGCTGTGACTTTGATATTGTACATCCTATATGATGTCAGCGAGCTGACAAAACAATCTGTATCAAAGTTATAATTCACCAGAATGTATCAGTCTACTTTCTCAAATGTATTTTTATTTTAGTTAAGTCTAAATTAGATGAATTAGTAATTAGTTAACTTTTTAATTAGCTATTAACTCAATCTCGTTTGACATTTTATTCCAATATGTCTACAATAGACACATATACGCCATTGCTTTCAATAACAAAATAAAATTATTTAAAAAGAAAAAAAAAGGAGGGGGGGGGGGCGTCGTATGGGACACACGATCGAAGTGAAACTTTTGCACTTCTAGGAAACATTTTCATCAATCACTTTTAAATAACGTATATTGTGTTTATCATTCACTTCTTCACGTAAAATTACACACATATGCGTCACTGTGCATCATCTTCTTCGCTCTTAAGAAGAGAAATTATCGGTTTATGTTTACTAAAATAAGTAATGAAAACTCTCGATTCTAAATTTTTCTAGGAACCTTTGAGAAAATTTTATCAATTGTTAGTCCGTGATTCATGACGTGTAGTTTTTTACATTTTGAACGGTCACTTTACCTACACCTTTTCTCTCAAGCCATACTCTACTTTTTTCTGTGCCTGACTTAGCCATATTCACAACAAAATTGTATGTTTTAATGAAGAAAACAGATTATTAACAACGGAAACATAAAACAATACTTGAAATGCGATGACTATACACACTCGTTTCGACGGATGGTGTGTTGATAACAAGCAGACCTATTTAATGATCACAACGCCGCCTGAACGCAGTACACGCAACAACGGGCAACAGGGGAGAAAAAAAATGAGAAGAGCACATGTGTGACATTTCATCACACAGAAAACTTCTACATCACTTCCGTCACACAAAAAGGTTGTGTATCGGAATTTCAAAGCCTTCGCATAAAAAGTTCCAATTCAAATAATTGATTATAATTGTTTCAATTTCAACGAACTCATGTTCAATAACGAATATACGTACAATGTTCATGATTAAGGATAGTAAGGTGCATTTAAAGGGAAAAATAGTTTTATTGATCGTACGTGTACAAATGTTTAAAATTCTTCAAAATACTGACCTTCATCAATGCACCTGCGGAGACGTGTTTGCCACGTCTCAAAGAACGGAGACGTGTGTGCCTCGACGGAAATGTCTCTCAAGAACGTTTCAACACGGTTTTGGATGTTTTTCACGGTATCCCAATGTTTTACTTTCATCACTCTCTTGAGTTGGGAGAAAAAAAAAATCTCGTTTAACCAAGTCGGGAGTGGCTCATGGAGTTGGGGGACCACCGGACTGTTGCTCCGGGTCAGGAAGTTGGTAACGATGAAGGCCGTGTGATCGTTGCTCAAGCGATTGCTCCATCGCACCATGTTACAAAAGTCGAAAACACACTACACACGAAGGCACGTCTTTCCGCTCACACTGCTCGGAGCAAACTGACGACCAGCTGCGTTCAAAAGGCAGATCTTTCACCACATTTTCCCCGTTTAACTACGCTGCCATCTATCGTCAAGTCACAATAAAATCATTAGCATTACTTTCATAATGAACTCTGTATAATGATGACAGCGTTCAGTATTCAGTATATGTTTCTGCTTCAAATTGCTTGTGCTTCAATCTGAACGCTTTTTTTTTTATCGAAGGCATTTTTGGCCGCAAATTTAGCGTTTATTACATTAGAGAGAAAGTCAGCAGTTTTGCTTGTCGCCGTTACCATATAGGCTCAGATGAGTTTAATTTGATCATACCATTAGGTGGTGCTACCTTTTTCTTTCGACGGACACGTTATTGTCAGTCGAACGTGATAAGTTATTGTCGTTTACGGTTAATGTCAATCGACCTGAGTTAAAATATTTTTTAAAATTTCTCAAATGAAATTTTCATAAGAGTGATAAATATAGAAAATGCGAAATAAATATTAAAATAATTTAAATAAATTATTATTTAAAATATTATTATATTATAATTTAAATAATAATTTATTTAAACTATAAATATTACTATTATTGAATAAATATATAATATGAAGAGTGAAATAAAGAGTGAAATTTGATTACGAACAATACATTTTTATATCACATGCATATTTTTTTACTGCATAGATAAGTTTTCTAGGACAGGACGCTTGTATACAAAAAGTTGATTGCATTTAAATCAGCAGAACAAATACAATAAAATGCAGCTGGAATTGAACCACAGAACTGCAAAAATTAGGTTTAAGCACTTATTAAAGAGAGGTTTTCATATCGGGGTCCATTTTTTTTTTAACTTTCAGATCTATTCCGAGTTAGACAGAAAATTAAAACAGTAGATTAAATTTTCTAGCGTAAAGATTATAATGGCATGCGTTATTGGTTTCATGCTATTTTGGGCGAAAGAATTATCGCGAATGTTGCAATAGCAAAAACACAAGTACAAGGAAATGCAGCTGGAATAAATACACAACTCTAATCAAGTTCATCAATCTATAAACCATTCAGCTTGAAGAAAGTTTTCTACGTTGCAGTTTTGTGGAATAAGAAGTGAAAAAAAAAATATTTTGTGCTATTAGTCTTCTTTTTCGAGTAGTATGATTTTAATTTTCAGAATATTTATCTTTTAATAGTTTAATTGCTTTCAGATAGCAGTAATGAATATTCTTGTCAATAGGAATTTATTCTTCTTTCTTTATTTTTTAACAAGTATACAGGCTTCAGCTACTGAAACAAAATGTAAATATAAAACGATAAAATCAGGTTAAAATATATATTAGTCGAAATGTTTCAACTTTGTCTGGGATTCACCCCAAGTGGCTCGAGGAACTGATTATAGGTCTGAAAAAAAAAAAAAACATCAATGCATATATGATTTGCAGCCATTTAGTTGTTTCTGGCTAATTACACATCAACAAAATATATTTAAAACAGTTAAACTCAGAATTTTATACTGTTTAATCATTTATTTATTAAAGAAATTAAGAAAAAAAAAGATGTTTGACAACGTACAGTATTCAAAGACAAGAAGAAAAATATCAGCTGCAGTTTTATTTTTCATTTAATTTCTTTTATTCTGAGGCGCCGTATTTGTTTTTATTGCTACGGACGGGACCGTTTTAGATATATTCGTAGAACATATAATTTTTAACTTTCATAATATATTTGATTCTTGTTTCCTATGTTGGCACTATACCACTCTAATATGCTCAATTTTCATTAGGATACACTGGCCCTTTATTATATTGAATGGAAAATGTATTGCTAATCATTAAATATTACACTGAGTTTAAAAAACTTTTAATGTAATCTTTCATTGGATCTAGCGTACGTAAAATAGGCATTTCTTCTCTCTTTTCTGATTAATTTTCATGTCATTGGAAACAAGAGAATTTTCGAGACACATAGACTACCAACTTTTAAAAAATAAAGTTCATACACATTATTTTTATATAAGTTGGGGTTATAAAAGTTATGTACTCTGTTTTAACAGTTCCGAGTACCTGATCAATTGCGTCTCCAGTGGCAATAGGTTATAAGACAAAAATCCACCAATTTTAAACTAATAACCCTTTTAAGAATTCACAAAGTTTTCATTATTATGTATACTTATTACCAGACTGATGTCAGCTCATCATTATAATGTATGAGATAAATAAATACCTTTGTGCTGAAAAGAAAAGTAAGAAAAACAACGTTAAAAATAAAAAAATTTTGAAAAAAAAATAGAACCGACTTCAAAATTGCTCTAAAAAGTGAAAAATAATTTTATTCTTTAAACACCATCGATAATACTTTTAAACATAATTTTTGAAGTTGGCGCAAAAATGATCGACAAAATCATTCACAGCCATAACTCAACTACAAGTATAAATTTAACCACGTCTAGTTTCTTCACTATCACATGCATTACGCATTGATGACAGCATATTTGAGTAACGATATAAATGTTCCGTTCCTAAGTTTGGATGATTTTTTGATAAAAATATGAACAAAGCATGGTTAATATGGATTTTACTTTTTGTTTTTGCGCCAATTTCAAAAATTATGTTTAAATGTATTATCGATGGTGTTTAAAGAATAAAATTATTTTTCACTTTTTAGAGCAATTTTGAAGTCGGTTCTATTTTTTTTTCAAAATGTTTTTATTTTATTCTTTTTAGTGTAAATGTAGATATTTCAGTAAAAGTAAGAAGTTACCTAGTAAGAAGTGCGGCTCTATATCACTGTATTGCTTTAGAAAAGCCTTTATTCAAAATTATCATTACAATTACTATTAATGTTACAGTTATATGGCACCAAACTTTTATAACAATGAGTTTCATATTATCGCGTAGATGAAGATAGCGAAGACAATGTGAAAGCCAAATAGAGCGAATACTCGTTAGTCTCAACTCGAGATCTTTATTCAGAACCACGAATAAACGTTACATCTCCTTATATACAACTTGAAAAAGTGCTGGAACTTTCCAGACTTGAAAAGATACAGAAATTAATAGAACATTCGAGAAAATACGGGAAACAGTAGAAACGAAATTTTAGTAAAATTCACTTTGTCCTAGTCGGAATTTGAACCCGGGTCGCTCGTGTGGGAGACGAGAATTCTACCACTGAGCCACCGTTATCCACGGATGAAAAGTGCGAACTTCGCTACAATATCATTTTAATCATTTAATACGGAAATGTACTGTTTTTTGCCCATAACTTTTTTTCTAAAGAACAAATATGGTCAAACAAAGTAATGGGACCTAAGTTGAGCCATCCTCTATCCATTAAAAAAAGAATCATCAAAATCGGTTTACTAGGTGGGACGCTATGAGTGGACAAACAAAAAAAAAAAAAAACATACATACGGTATGAACTGATAACCGCCTCCTTTTTGAAGTCGGTTAAAAAAGCACAAATTTTCGCAAATTTGCTTTTTTTTAACATTATAATGTGTATCTAAAAATGTAGATTTGAAAACACACACACAATACACAAGTGCAAGTCCTGGAGGAAACGAGCTGAGCATCACATGACTTCCTTTTACTCCAATTTAATGTCATTTTCCAAATTTATCATTAAAATTGCCCATTATTGGCAATTTTAATGTGATTCAATAGTTTACTCTCTAAATATCACCAACAGTGGCCAAATTGATACCAGATTAAAAAAAAAAAAAAAATCGCCAAATTTGTCATTAAGTTGGCGAAAAAACTTGACAAACAAAATACTGGCGATATATCGCCAAGTGTCCACCAAAGTATAACACCACTTGAGTTTACATCGAAATTAACAATGATTTCCTCCCCCCCCCCAAAAAAAAGGGGCAAAAGACCCTCTTAGGAACATCCGAATGCAACCAAAATGGAAGGTGCCAAACTAGAGTCCACTAAGAGTATACTTACCAAATTTAAACTTTCTAGGACATACCGTTTTTGAGTTATGCGAGATACATTCGCACATACACACATGCGCACATACATACGTACATACAGACGTCACTAGAACACTCGTTGTAATTAACTCGGGGATCGTCAAAATGGATATTTCGGGTGTCTGTACGTTCCTAGGCATATGTCCACGTGTGGTCGAGTCGAAAAAGAAAACCCAACATTCATTCGGGGGTGAGAAAAATGGAAATTAAGGCCGATTTTTGAGTGAAATTTTTTTCGCGAATACAATACTTCCTTTTTGTAAAAGGAAGTAAAAAAGGGGGGTGGGTGCACAAGTTAGAAAGAGCAAAAAAAAATAATAATAATAATAAATAAATAATAATAATAATTTATAAATAAATATACCGAAGACACACAGATTGCAAAAAGAAAGCACAGTACTGCAAAATGAAAGCACAGAAGTTTGCACACAAGGTGCAAAAAGACATCACATGACTTCCTTTTACTCTAATTTAATGTCATTTCCCCATTATTGGCATTTTTAATGTGATTCAATAGTTTACTCTCTAAATATCACCAACAGTGCCGAATTTGAAACCAAATTTAAAAAAAAAAAAAAAAAAATCGGGGATGAGCAAAATAGAAATTAAGGCCGATTTTTGAGTGAAATTTTTTTCGCGAATACAATACTTCCTTTTTTGTAAAAGAAAGTAAAAAATGAAAGTGGCTGATTCACTTTCAACAAACCACGATATTTTTAAAGTTATTTAAAATTTATTTGCCATTCCAAAAATATCTGCACTTTGCGGGTGTTTTTCCCTATAAAGCTTTTATATGACTTCCTTCGATATAGGTTTAGATGTGAAAAAAGATTAGCTTGATAATAATTAAAACAATGTTACTGCAAAAACTAAGTAAAAACAAAGAAACACCGAAAGGATGTCTTTAACTTAAAGTACGTTGACTACTGAAACTTTGATTCAGCCAGCACAAATATCATGTCAGTCTTTTTGGCGCAAAACTCGCCAAAAAGTTATTACTCCTTTATTAAAATCTCGAAAACTTGGCACTTAATAACCCGGCCAATTTCTGAAAACTGGGCCACACTGGCAGGTCGATAAAACCCGGCGCGAAAAACCAAATGCATTCCCTATAATCCGGCATTTTCAAACTCTGCCATTCTTCGGACAACAATAGGCCGAGTTTTTGAGACTCGACTATACCACAACTTAACTCCGTAAATATATATTGTTCCGCCTTTTCACAACCAAATGAAAGAAATTATTGGGAGAACTTGGGAGAGAACAAAAATCTCCTAAGCTTTATTATGCTTTTTTGCTTTTTAAAGAACGTTTGGAGTTTTGAGATTCGACTATACCACAACTTAATTCCGTAAAAATATATTGTTCAGCCTTTTCACAACAAAATGAGAGAAATGGTTGGGAGAACTTGGGAGAGAACAAAAATCTCATAAGCTTTATTATGCTTTTTCCCTTTAAAGAACGTTATTCACTGGCTTTATTAATTACGCTGCTTACCTAATAGCATATTTAATGTTTTTTAACCCAAACTAATGTTTTCTGAAGAAAAACTTGACCTTTTGATACTCGATACTTCTGGTGTACTTTACCGATTTCGTTATTTGCAATGAATATACCTAATGCTATGTATTGAAAGAACTGCTATCATCGTCAATAGTCTTTTGATACTCGATATTTCGGTATGCGTAGTATATTGATAAGTTTTTTTGCTATGAATCTATTGAATGCTATGTATTGAATGAGCTTCTATTAGCATCAATAAAGCGCCACGACTTTCTGGTTTGCTTAAGAAAAGATTAACAGAACACACAGCTATGAGGTCAACACCTTTCTGTTAAAAAGTTAGAAATAAAGTCCACATCGTTGAAACAGTAAATTAGCAAAAAATTGTAAACACGTATTTTGAAGTTATATTTGAGGCAGTGAGAAGCAAAGGGAAGTAAGTGACAAAATTAAAAATTTAGAGATAACCAGTACAAATGGTAGTTGAACCTGTCCTTTGTCTCTGGACAAGAGATAGTACAGGGTGACAAGAACTAACTTGGACACACGAAATACATTATAACTTTAATGGTAATAAAAATATTACGATCAAACTTCAAAATAAATATGAATATACATTATATCGTCTAATAAATTTACAAATTTTCAAAGTGGCTTCCTTTAGCCTTAATACAGAGCTTTAAACGTGTCACAAAATTTTTAGCTATGGCCCGCAACTCACTTACTGATATTGTATCCCATTCCTTGCATAAGGATTTCTTTGGGGATGCCAAAATTTTATGACATTTAGCACACACACCCTTGTCTCCACGACCTTCTTACATAGTTGAACGGCGTCAACGACCCCAATCTGTAATGGTTTGGGGTGGGATTTTTGCTAGAGGGAAAACACCACTTGTTTTTGTTGATCAAAGGAGCAAGAAAAATCAAGAAACATACCCTCAACTCAATTTTGAAGATGCTGTCTTACCTTTGTTGCAAAAGTTCTTTCGAAACAAAGTATGGATGTTCGAACAGGATTCCGCCCCTACACACGTTGCTAAAGGCATTTAAGATTGGTGCAAGACACATTTTTCAGACTTGATTCGAGCTCAAGAATGGCCACCGTATTCCCTAGATTTGAACCCAATGGATAATTCTGTTTGATCTTGGAGACAAAGTTGTGTGTTACACCTCACAAAACTTCGGCATCTCTAAAGAAATCCTAATGCAAGGAATGGGATAAAATATTAGGAAGTGAGTTGCGGTCCACAGCCGAAAATTTTGTGAAACGTTTGAAGCTCTGTATTAAGGCTAAAGCTAGCCACTTTGAAGATATTTAAATATATTAGACAGAAAATGTATTCTTATTTATTTTGAAGTTTGGTCGTAATATTTTCATTAGCATTAAAGTTATAATGTATTTTGTGTGTCTAAGTTATTTCTTGTCACCCTGTACTAGTAGCTCTGGTAGGTGCTGCTTATACAGCATGATTAAGAAAAAAAAATAAATGTAATTCAATGTCCTAGGACCATATATTTAAACGCGTTTTACTCAAAACTTGAAAATGTCCACTTACATTCCTTTGATTCTCACTGCCTCATTAACCTTTTTTTCAGACCAAAAAAGATGAGAGCTCATAAATACAAAGATTTTTTTCTTCTTTTCAAATTCAAATTTTAGTTGTTTAAACAAGTAATATTTTGTTCTAGGCTCAGGAAAAACGACAATTGCTTCAAGACTGGATAGTACGAGATTTTCTTCTGGCAGATGTCGAAATGGAAATTTGTTTACAAACTGCAATGTGTAAGCTTAATTTTCAATAAATTAGTTTAATTAGGTACTTAGGTGATTATATTTTTAAAGATATGATCTTGACCAAATGTTTGTTACGTTTATGTTATATTACGGTTATGTGATGTTTAGATTTCACATTTTAGACGAAAATTCAAATTTATTGAAGATTTTCTCTGAAATACGAAGTCGACATTTCTGTACCTAAAACTGAAAATGTTTATAGTATTAAAACATTTTTGATGGCCAAAAATCTATGAAATTGAATCAATTAAAACTCTTACTGCAGTGATTGAGCGATCGAAAATTTTTATTGTAACATGAATGACACTCCAACAGAGTTACTCCAACTGAGTGAAAGAAACAATTGATGAAAATAATTTAAAAACTACTTACAACATTTAAAAACTCGGGGCGCTTTAAAAAATGATTGTCTTCAGGGTGTAAAATAATTTTTCACCAAAAACTGTAGTCTTATGTTGAGGAGTGTTTCCTATATGATTGTCATTCACCAAGGTATTACTCAGAATCGAATCTCATTTTATAAACAAAGAATAAAATAAAAGGAAAATGGGGTAGAATTTTGGAAATAGGGAAGAGTAGCTCACATTCTAACACCTTTTTTCAAATGCCAGTAACATTTAATCAGACATATATTTTCGGACGTTTTGGTTGCTAACCTTTTTGGTATGATTCGTAGTATCTTGGAAGAAATTTGAACCAATTTAGCAAAGAGTTAATTAGGCCATTTTGAGGGTTTTTTGAAAAAAGTCATTTGTATCAATGCGCCTCATGTACGTGTCACATTGATATTGACCCTGGGGCAGTTTGATACAAGGTGCGGTACATTGATACAGTGATAAAAACAACACAAACAAGTGTATAATAATCTTCGTAAACCTGTTTAATAGAAACGTTTTGTTACAGCTACTAGAAAATAACATTTATCACACTTCTATGGTTGAGAGAGTTAATAAACTTCACATAAAATCAACTTGTTATAATAGGTAGGTATACATTTTTCTGTGTGATATCAAACACTGACTACAAATTGTGAACACAAAATGATATACATTTTATCAGACATATATTTTCGGACGTTTTGGTTGCTAACCTTTTTGGTATGATTCGTAGTATCTTGGAAGAAATTTGAACCAATTTAGCAAAGAGTTAATTAGGCCATTTTGAGGGTTTTTTGAAAAAAGTCATTTGTATCAATGCGCCTCATGTACGTGTCACATTGATATTGACCCTGGGGCAGTTTGATACAAGGTGCGGTACATTGATACAGTGATAAAAACAACACAAACAAGTGTATAATAATCTTCGTAAACCTGTTTAATAGAAACTTTTTGTTACAGCTACTAGAAAATAACATTTATCACACTTCTATGGTTGAGAGAGTTAATAAACTTCACATAAAATCAACTTGTTATAATAGGTAGGTATACATTTTTCTGTATGATATCAAACACTGACTACAAATTGTGAACACAACATTACAAGAAAATACTCAAAGAGAGTGAGCAAATGACAAGAAACAAATAATCAGAAAAATACCTCTTGAGTAGTGGTGGTTGAACAGCATTGTATAATAATATTATCAATAATAATTTCACCAATATTAGTCATAGCACCTTACGAGAAGAGAAGTTGACAGAAAATACAGCCTGTGTATTACATCTGATAAATTAACAGATGCCTCATCTGGAGCTAAAGGAAAAACAAAGGTACATGATCCTGGTTTCCTTCGCAAATTGGACACCTGATACTCATCTCGGTCATACAAAATCTGAACCTTACCAACGTAATGTACCGAACTCATCATTGTTAGGAATTGTCCCAGAAAAAAGCCATCAACATTAATTTCGTCTGAGCATGGATGAGCAGGGACGTCAAGGTCACGAAAAATCTTCAGCGAGTCTGAAGATGTATATTCAGTGTCATCTATGCATCAATGTGCTCCGCCATCGAGCGTATTAATGTGCTTCACCATCGAGCGTATCAATGTGCTCCACCATCGAGCGTATCAATGTATTCCACCATCGAGCGTATCAATGTGCTCCATGAGGTCATTTTGAAAACATAATGCTTCTGTAAAAATGTCCAACAAGTTAGGAGAAAAACGCAATGGGCAATTGATCACATATTCTGCACCTGCAATGTGTTTACAAACAAAACGGCAAAAAAGTACAGTTTCCCCTACAGTCTAGCTATAAATTAAAATTGAAAGAAAAAATAGAATGTAAACTTTTTGCTATTAAACATTAACTTTTCTTTGCACACTGATGCTTAAATTAACTTATAATTTTTTTATCATTATATATTATTTTACAATGATAGTTCGCATTTTGTTTTAACAAATTATTTCCTTTGCAGCATAGTTGGTGAAAAAGCTGTGGATTTGGAATTAGTGGATATATCAGGCGAAGACAGACTTCTTTGCATGGTTTGGTTTCTCTCTAATAAACATGTTTTTTAATTAACTTTTTTTCATCCGACTCATATTAAAGTTAATATTTACTTAAAGTGTGAATTATTTTAGACGCAACTTCAATCTTTAAACAATAAAATACAATTAAGAAATTTAAAAACAATCTTAAACTATTTCGCCAAAATTCCCACTAAATCTAATTTTAAATAACTGTTTTTTAATTTTATAAGCGTATATAAATAGCTAAATGTGAGTTTATTTTTATTACTATCATTACTTTTATCGCTTTGCATGCATTATATCTGAATAAGAAAAATATATGAACACTCATGTTAGAGTAAATTAAATTACTTTTATGATTAAGCGTTACAAGCAGCTATCATGATAAAAAAAAGTTTTAAATGATTTCCTACATTGAACATTTTTCATACTTTCCAATGATCTTGCAAAATATTTTACGAAAACAGATGCATGCAAACACCCAACTAGCTAAAAAAAAAAACTCTTTCTACTAATTTGTTTTCATCACCTTGCTTTAAATTTAAAGTTATCAATTCTCCATCTCTTTATCTACCTGTTTTTTAGAATTGTTAAGACTCGGGTATTATTTTCCAACCAAATCTTTGTTTAACTTTTTAATCTGAAAATCTCAAAATATATAATCTCTTTGCACTCATACCTGATTTTGAGCGGTAGAAATTAACCACATTAAAAAATCGCATTAAATATCGCTAAAAATTACACTATTAAGCATTCGTTTTAAAGATAGGCTAGTCAATTAAGTCCCAACTTGTGTGAAATTTTCATAAACCGCACAAAAAATAAATAAATAAATAAATAACGCACAAAAAAAAAAAAACAGGTTTGGGTGCATTTAAAAGAAAAAAAAAAGGAGTTCCGGCTGCTGCACTGTAAAAGAAAAATACAGAAAAAATTAATCCGTAGTCAGAACGGTTTGCGGAGAAAACCTGATCCTGTGTGACAAAAAATAATGTGGTTATGAATTTACTTCATTACTTTTACGGTTTTGCACAGCCAACAAAACTGTTAGCATAAATTCCAAAATATTATAGTTTATATCTATGATTTCTTTTTTTTTAGTGTGCTGCAACCATTATCTGCGACTATTTCTGTCGTGCGCACTTCAAACTCGCTCAAGTCAAAAAACGTTCGGTGAAAAAATGTAAAAGTTATGTGAATCATAGAGAGAGAGAGAGGCAGTTTCGTTCTTTTTTAAATTCCTCAGTCAGGAATAGTGAATAACCGAGCTGAAGGCAGATGTCATCTCATTGAAACTGAGAGTGCCAGCAAACTGGTCGATCAAGTGAATTTATCTCACCAGCGAGTGTCCGCAGCATGGTGCGGTTCGACTCGTGAACTGAAAGCAAAGCTTGGGTATTTAGCAATATGTCCGGATACTTCTATCTATGAAGTGGATAAAAAAAATAGTTTCCAATTTTTACTCGTCCTTTAAATGCACTAAACTTTTACTGAAAAGTGTAAGCTTAAACATACCTTTTATATGGTAAAAGTTACTGAAATTCAAGTTTCGTACAATTCTTCAGGTATAGAAATTTGAAAAAAGGATATAGTTTAAAATGTCCGGATACTTCTATCTATGAAGTGGATGTGCTTATCAGTAGCTGTAAAAAAATTGAGATTGAATTCTCAATAAGGTCAAGGCTGTAGACGTAAGTGTTGTTTTTCAGTGGAATATCTGCTCAGGGGAGCGAACTAGAATACTGTTTTGAGATGTCCCTATTGTACATTCGGTCAGGTTTAAAAAATTTTGCTGTTGCCTAATATTTACTAACAAATATCATTACGCAATCATGATGTAGTTGACGCACTTGACGGTGCTTCAAATATTTATTTTTCAATTTTTCTAGGGACCTATATTTTACAAAGAAGCTAAAGCAGCCCTCTGTATATTTGATTTGTCATCTGAGTCTTCTTTTTGTGAACTTAGTCCATGGATTAATAGTAAGTAAATGAATATTTTTGATGATATAATGTTCTTCAGGCTCATTCAAAAAATAGTAAAACAAAGTTGTGAGGCATCCCCTTGCTACTGAACATGCTTCACATTAAATTACATAATTTTTTACTTTTTAGTTCATATTGCTTGACAAGCGTGTCTTTTTACGCTTTCTAAAATTATATTTTTATTTCAACAGTTGTTATACACTGTTGCACCACTGATCTAAGCAAAAGCTGGACAGATAAAAATGTTTTTTTTTTTTTTTTTTTGTGGTGGTCAAAATATTGACAAAAAAAAAGTACCGTAAGAGTGCAACTAATGACATAAATATAGTCGACTCCCGAACAGCTGGAATGTTGAGGTTATATCTGGGTTTGGATATGCGAATTCTAAAAAACATTTTAGCATTTTTTTTTCTGTAGATGTGCTATCTTTCTTTTGCTCTAAATAGTAACATTGATGGGTCGTTAAGTATGTAGTATAAATGTCATAAATTGTATCGTAAAAAATAACATTGAAAATATTTTCCTTGAGTTAAAGAATTATTGAAACATTTAATGACTCCACGTAGAAATAAAGAATCAGCGTAAAGAATATTTTCAAGCTGAAAATTACTTCTATTAATCTATTATTGCTACCACGTCATTAAAGAGCTCGATAAATAGTCCTTCAAAATTTTAGGTATTGTTGAAAATTTTGTTAAATGTTCATCATGAGACAGTCACACTGTTACGAATATTTATTAAAATATTGTCTAGAAAATACAATGTATGCGCAGTAAGCAACGAAGCAATGAGTTTTTGAACCTTTAATATATTTATTCACGCATTTTGAAGAGCTGAAAATCAGTTGAAAACATAGGTTGCATTGGATAAGTTTCTAAAATATGGTCGATAGATTTTGAATGCAAGGATTATGCCATCTTGGGGGACTTTTAATTGTAGCGTTTTCCGTTTCCTTGGGGAAAAAAAACATGGAATCTTTGACCCGGAAAAACGATATAAGGTAAGAGGTCGTCATCTGAGCAACATTTCATTAACCTCATAAAACTATTTTTAAAGTGCCCTAGGCTTTGAGAAAATTTCAGTTGGTTGCACTTGTGCAAATATGCATCTATTTTACAATAAATTTAGTTTGGACGCCCGTGGTTTTGAGACTTAGAACTGACTTTCGCAAATTAGAACCAAGCGATAGTTTAGTCTTTGATTGTAACCGCTTGATGCCACCGCATTTCGGAATATGAGCATGTTTTTGAGAAACTGAAAGTGTTACTCATTAATATATCAGACATTTGAAAGAAAAAGAACATAATAATAAAACTTAAATTTGTTTCTCATAAATTAAGAGATTTCGCAATCAAGAATGGCAGTCTGAAGTGTGTTTCTGAAAGTTTTCCAGAGGGAGGTAAAGAGTGTGTACTCAATGTAATTTTTATCGGAAAACAGCCAAAGTCACGCCCACTTATATATAAAAATACTAATTTTTAAGTGATAAGAAAGCAATAGACCCCCCCCCCCCTCTAAATAATGAGCCAAACAAAAAGAAAATAGTTTGCCCCTTTACTATACTTGCCGGGGTGCGATATGATTTGAATGGAATGATTCATAATTTAGTGATAAAAATTTCTAATTACATGCAGGCCAGTTGATACAAAGTGACGTTGGCGACACATTAATCAAATTATGAAACTTGGGAATGTCCCAATGATAGACAGACTATTTGAAATACTTACAAAAATCGTACTGATATTTTCAGAGTTATTATATCAAAAAAGTTTTAGTATTGCATAGCTTCTTCAAAACTCAGTCTCAATTAATATCAAGAATAAAACGGAAAGTTCATTTTACTGTTATCAGTGCCCTGATCTAATTTCAATTTGTTTGGCAGAGACACTTTGTAGGGTGGCAGAATGAAATCAAACATACGAGAAAGAAGCATGGTGACGCTGCTAACGTAGACAAAACTTTCAGAAGTGCAGACAAAGACTCCGCGAGAGCTTGATTAGCAACAGAATAACCCATTTCTGCGAATAAAATTTGAGGATAGAAAATCTTATGATGTGTGGAAAAAATAGATAGAGGGGATAAAATGACTACTTGAAACAATTTCAAAAATCATACTAATATTTTTAGACTTAATATTATCAAAAAAGTTTGAATATTACATAGCTTCCTTAAAACTCAGTCTCAATTAATATCAAGAACAAAACGGAAAGTTCATTTTACTGTCATCAGTGCCCTGATCCAATTTCAATTTGTTTGGCAGAGACGCTTTGTAGGATGGAAGAATGACATCAAACCTGCAAGAAAGAATGGTAACACTGCTAACGTAGACAAAACTTTGAAGTGCAGACAAAGACTCCGCGAGAGCTTGATTAGCAACAGAATGACCCATTTCTGCGAATAAAATTTGAGGATAGAAAATCTTATGATGTGTAAAAAAAAAAAAAATAGAGGGGGAAAAAATGTTGCATCAAAACATACTGTGTAGTAACTTACACTCCAGACTCATCATTCACCATTGTCCTTCGCAAAGAATGGACTTTTTTACTAGTATAAAGAATGCATGGTCAAGGCTACAATGCGAACAAAGAGATATCGTAAAAGTCAAGGTGTGAATTAAGTAGACACATCATTGTTACATAAATGAATAAGATTTGTGACTTAGTCTGCGGTGCAGAATTACTGTTATGTAGTTTTTAATGGAGCTGTTTGATCATCATTTTGCATTCTTACTCATAAAGTACTTCAGCATTTAGATTACTGATTCTTATTCAACTCTTACGTAAAGGATATGAACCATATAACTTAGAAACTTATTTGAAAATCAGTGTAAAAATGAAACAAAAAGGAGAGAAAATTGGATGCATAAGGTACATATATTTTGTGGCAGCTATGACAGGACAATTATAGTCTATTGTGACGTACAAAATATTGTTTTTTTTTTTTTTTTTTTTTTTTTTTTTTAAATTATTTCAGAATCTCACAAGATATAATAAATAAGTTCTTAGAAATTTTTTCTAAATCTTATGATTTCATGAAATTTCTCTTTGAACAGGAGTTTGCAACAATATTCGGTAATTGCAGTATCATGTGACTTAAAATGGTTTACCATAACAGTTCAAGACTATTTAAAGCAACTATTGTGCATTTTATTGACGTACTAAATACCAATATTTCCATTCGATACATTCAGATACTCAAAATTTGCTATAGAGATTCAGTTCTGATCCTAAACATAGCTTTTTAAGCGACAATCGCAAGCAATATTTGCCCAAACAGCCTTTCCTCTATTGATTTATGCTATCGGTGTATTTCTCCAAATATTATTTAAATTTGAACAACTTTTACCAAAAAAAAAAAAAAAAAAAATCAGAGTTTGCCTTTCAACAGAGAAGAAATATCTTTGCTGAGACGTCGTTTATACCCTACAGCAAAATAAATTTCTTTGAAACTCCGTCTAACAAAGGATATTGTTTTAGCACTTCCCGAAAAAATGTTGATTAAAGCAGTATTCTCAATCTTTGCTAGTAATCTGGGCACTTGTTACGGTTATTAATATCACTTGGGAGACTCAACACCCTGACGTGTGACCAGGATGAAATAGTTCAGAAGGGAATGGCTCCCGTTAAAGTGGTAAGGTCTTCGTATGAGCCTCAACCGATAGTAAGTGACACCATCTATCACCACATCCAACATAGCTAGATGGATGAGCCAAAAAGCTGTCTGAGGGAAAAATGTGTCTACATGTGTCTACGTGTCAGACCTGTGTCTACGTGTCTGACCTGTGTCTACGAGACAGACCTGTGTCTACGTGACAGACCTGTGTCTACGTGTCAGACCTGTGTCTACGAGACAGACCTGTGTCTACGTGACAGACCTGTGTCTACGTGACAGACTGACAGACCTTTTATGAGACAATGTACCTTAAGGTGGTTCAAAAATACATGTAAAAAAGAGTTTCTCCTAGATACCAGGACACCCCTCAATATTTTTAGACTTGTGCAATTAGGGTGGGCCGAAATAAGCCGAAAAAAATTTTTTTTTTCAAAATCAATTTTTGGATAGCGTGCAAAAGTTGCGTAGTGAGCTAATTAGCACTCACAAAAAATTTCTTGGATATTAAAAAATATCTAGCCGGCGCTATTTGACACTGAAAATCCGAAAAAAAAAAGATAAAAATGAATTTTTGTCGAAATTTTTTTAAAAAAACTAAATTCCAAATATTTTGCAGAAATGCACCGAAAATGTTTTATAATGAGCCAGTTCGAGCCCATAAAATGTTTCATTGATTTTAATGAGCATTTAACCGCTCATTTCCGACATCAAAAATCGAAGGAAAATGAAAAAATATTGAATTTCTTTAAAAACCAATGTGAAAATTATTTTTCAAAATTAAATCATAGACTAATTAATTAAATAGCACTATTAATCATAGTAATTATTATAACGCAATAGTTTCATACATTTTCTAGAATTACATATAGAGATAATAAAATTTTGAAAAAGAAATCTTCTAATTTGATTTATAATACCTCATGCATAATGAATATTATTTTTTGGAATAATATTGTCCCTTGTTATAAAATGATGGAAGTTCTTTCCTAGCTTGAAGTTTGGCACGAATGTATCCACCTCGTGCAGTTTCACCACGAACTTTTATTGCAGCTTCGGTTATTAGTTTCACACAACGTTTCACAGCTTGCGTGTGACAGGGAAATTTCTCGAAAGTGAACTCTGTAGGCAGTTCTTTGCACATTTCTTTCAATTGTTGGTCTTTTAGATGCATTGTAAGAGGTGGCTCTGTTACAACACAGTTTGCCCAATCAACTAAACCAACATAATCAACGGCTTCAAAATTGAGTTTAGGACGCTTAAAAAATCGTACACAATCCGAGCTCTTCGTCTTCTTATTTCCAGAGTTCAGAATGCGCCTAACAGCTAATTCCCGAATGTATTTTCTTGAATCAAACAACATTGTCAACAGTAGCTGTTCAGGATGAGCGAAATATGCATTATTTGAGAGAACTTTGAAAATTATCTCCTTAACGTTGTCTGGAAACTGCCTTGCAAGAGAAATCATTTTCCAAAAATGTTGGGCACCATACTGACAGTTCGGTTTCATTTTTATTTCAAACCACATTGGAGCATAAACTAACATTACATACTTTACAAGCATTGTAAGATTTTCTGATGGAGTTGGAGTGCCTATATACAAGTGTAAAAAGTGGTTTGCAGTTGTCAGCCATCGCGCATGACTGAGTTTGCCTGGGATACTGTCAGCCATGCTAGAAGGACAACTACCATCTTTTACGGCAAGACAGATTCTATACAACTATTGTTGTTCAGTAATTAAATTTTTTATATTTTCCATGTCCAAAACCAGAAGATTGCAGTCAATTTTATCAAATTTGACCACCGGATTTTTTTTCACAATCTCTAAGAAGTTGTCCGATAGCTCCAGAATATGAGTGTGGCCCCTTTGTGCAACCGTCCAATTCCAGAATAAGATGCCTCAGTGGCAACTCATTAGTATGCAGCAGACATATGTTCCACTGTAAAAATCTTTTGAGATATGTCTCAAGTAAACGAATTACTCCACCTTTCCATCCCGTATTTACATTTGTTCCGTCGCATCCAATAACCGATAAGTTAAGCAAGCTCATAATATACTTTTTTGCAAAGCCCCCCCCCCCCCTTTTTTTTTTTTTTTGAAAAAAGTGCATTTTTGCCCTTTTTTCAGTTTTTCAAGGTCAAATAGCGCCGGCTAAATATTAAACAAATTCAGCGAAATTTTTTATAGGTAATAACGGGCCCATATAGCAACTTTTCCGCACTATCCAAAAACAGATTTCCAAAAAAAGTTTTTTCGGCCCACCCTATTGTGCTGGAAGAATTTTAGCTTCCTATTTCAACTGAAAGAGGGGGCTCAACTCCTCCCTCAAACTTCATCAGTATGGAGAGGGGGGTTAAAAAATACATTGAAATGAAAAAACAACGCTACATATTATAATATACACGGGTATTATGCATATACATTGCAATAAAATAATTATTTACAAAAAAACAGCTGGGGAAGTTAAATGTTTCTAAATTTGTGACATTTTCTATGCTACGGCTAATGTTGAATTGAGGGGTCATTGAGCACCGTCTTAAAATTTGAGTAAGAAGCTAAAACTTTTACAGCATAATACTATTAGTAAGTCTAAAAAAAATTAGGGGGTGTCCTGGACTCTAGCTGAAAAAAAGTTTTTTTGAACCACCCTAATGTATCTACTTTCTTTTGTTTCTCAAGAATATCAGGATGCCGAAACTCATTTTAAAACATTTTAATTCAGGAGGAACTAGGAAGGTTAGTATGTATGAGGTTTAACCAACCCTATCTTTTTCATATTTAAACGTTTACTTCTCTGATGAGCACCAGGTGACAGCACGATATCATGTAGAATCAAAAAATGTCTTTATTTTTTAGCCATTTTCAAGTAGAATCAAAGAGCAACCACATGCGATATTTTTTAGGAAAAAAAGTAATTTTATTTGATGCAAATCTTTCTCTTCTGTGCTATTTGTCATTAACATACACAAAAGCAAATTAAATTACACTCTGTAGCAAAAAAATTGAAGCATCAAGAAAGAGTTGTCAGAATGAGATGACGTTTTTTTTAATCACAGGATGGCAACATGGATGTTAGAAAGTGATTACAAAGTGAAAACAAAACTATGACTTATCACAGGAAAAATCCTAAATGAATGGAGATTTTATTACATTGTTGAATCACCTCTAGCATGAATGTACGAGGAGATACAATTGAGCATTAAGACATAGCAGTCTTGTACGATGCCCAACGTAATCTTGTGCCATAGTTACTTGTCCAAGCACGCCATTAATTATATCAAACTCATAGGCTGTCCAATTTCCCGTCTCAATGAATCCCAGATATGCTCAATTTGTGACAAATCAGGGCATATCCCAGGCCAGAGGAGTTTATAAGGTGACAGAGGAATTCTCTTGACATCCTTGCTTTATGTGACCGAGCATTGTCCTTTAAAAAAATGGCTCCTGGAAGTCCCTCCATGAGTGCCAACCCATGTGATTAAAGCATGACACAAACGTATTTGGGGTGAACACTTTAACTTAGTTTTTTTAAAACACTTTTCTTGTTTTTAAAATCGTATTTTGATTTGGAAAGCATTGAGATTGGAAAACGATGGTAGTAAGAGATGCAACAATCAGAACAGCTGAAATATGATAAGTGAATGATATTTTATAAATTGTCTTCCAAAATTGGTATTGAGATACATCACATTCATTTACTCTTATCATTGCAAAATGGTTTTAACGACTAGGATGAAACCAAACGTTTAATAAATGAAAGCTTCGATCCCTGTTACATTTTTTTTCAAATGATTACTAATAAATACGTGTTAATATAATTTATGTTAAAAATATTCCTGCTTATTTAAGATGAATTCCAAGCAGTATCTCTAAAAAGGGAGGTTAGGTAACAATGAGTTTGAGTAATAATTGCACCCTATCACGACATTTACTAGTTTCTTGGTTTAAATTCCATATTCAAATCAGTAGTTAAAAAAATAAATACAATTTAAAAAACTAGAAATTATTACCAAAGTTCTTCAATGCACAGACTGGTGTTCAATTACCTATACGATGTAAATTACTAGGGTTGAGAAAGGATGGAAATATATAACTTTTCATGCGTGATAGTGTTTCAACGATATTGTTTTATAAATTAGGAGTAAAAACTGCATGTTAAAGAAGATATTAAGCTATCAAAATAGCTTTTTTACTTATGTACATATTTTAGACAAAGCTGGTTAAATGAAAGAAGCTATTAAACATAAAATCTCCGTGGGAAAATTTACATTAATTCTTTCAACTCATATGAGCTGATTAAATAACACAAATATGAGTATCACTTAATTGCTAAAAGCTTCGCCAGAAGAATCTTATGCTTATATTACTTAAAAGTGTATCAAGATCTTATCGGACATGATAAATTCATTTTCCTAGGTTTTTATATTCATTAAAAAAAGTATAGAAACTTTAAACTTAAAAAGTTTAAGAAAATGTAAGTGTTACTTGAAATGAACGAGAAAGCATAAATTATATACTATTTCGTTTAGAAAATAATATCATTTTTGTTTCTGAATCTCATTTCTTAATCAATCTAATTTAGTACTTTTGTCTAAACAAAAGTTTTTGATGTTATAAAACAAAATTTAGGAAGCAATAAGTCAAATATTTGTTCGTAAAGTTTTTAATGAATTTCTGCCGCGCTAAAAATTTTCAAGTAAAAATAATGTTTGAAAAATGCGTTTAAAAATTAAAATATATAGATAATGAATCGCTGAAAATATGCTTGCAAAGTGCGTACAGACGGAATGAAGGAATGGAATCAAATTTAGCTATTTTTAACTTAAAATAGATGCGTTGCTCGCAAATTTTTACTTTGAACGCATTTTTCGTATTATTAGTACCTTAGTTTATATTACTCAAACCTAATTAGACTACTCTAACATAAGCGAAATTACACTTAATGAACACATTTATTCAAGATATTATTTTTGACTAAAAGTGTTGTTAGTATGCAACGTTTACCAACGTAAGTCTTTGTAAAAGACAGGTCTTAAAGTTACAATTTTATCATTCCTGCTGTAGATCGCAAACTACATACAGGCAGCTGGGATGCCCACGAGAGGCGGAGTTCATGGCGCAGACCTCGTAATCGAAATTTTTAGGGGGGGGAGGGTTGTTCTGAGGGGTTACCCTCAGTGCATTTGAGGGGTGCGCCATCGTCCTTGAAGGGTGATGGTAATCTTGAAGGCAGAATGAAGGAATGAAATCAAATTTATATATATATATATATATATATATATATATATTATATATATATATATATATATAAAAAGGGTGTTCCGTTTTAACCTGCAAGACCTTTATTTTCGCAACCGTTAGTCCTAGATGTATACAGATCCAAAGTAAAGAAATTGAAAGTTTGAACTGAATATAAAAATAAGTCAGAAAATACAAAATTTAACTTTTTATACGGGCCCCAGGTCCTCTCACTTACGTCTAGGGAAATTTTCTCCATTGAAAAATCATTCCAACAGAAAAAGTTTTACATCAGTACGACCAGTATTCACCGAGCTATGAAACGCAGCGTTTTGTGACTTACACCGCTTTACACTCGCCATCAATAACACCTTTGGGGGAAAATATAGCGGTTAACAAGGGTTTAAAATTATATGTGTGCATATAGTGTGATTTTTCAATTTGTTCAAAATTTTTTGGTGTCCTTTTGCGTATCATGGCATAACATTTGCATTTATTTTCGAATACCAATGAAAAATATAAATACTTATTTTCTTCACTTTGACAACCTGACATTCCTCTGAAAGGGTGATAAGTCCCATCTCATCTTTTTTATAGTCCCTTAAAACTTTGAACTCGAATATCTCCTTGAGTTTTGATCACACAAATGTCAAGTTTTTTTGTGTCAGTAATAGTTTTTGATGGAGATTATTTCTCTAAATATTACTTTATTAGTATTAGGACCTGGGGTCCATATAAAAAGTTAAATTTTGTATTTTTTGTCTCATTTTTATTTTTGCTTCAAACTTTCAATATCTTAACTCTGAATCTGATTTTGAGCATTTTTGCAAATGGAAGTTTTGCATCTGGGACTAACGGTTGCGAAAATAAAGGTCTTGCAGGTTAAAACGGACCACTATTTATATATAGCTATATCTACATGTGGAGAAATTTCTTGTTAGTATTTCTTGTTCATATGCTTAATGTTTCACAGGTGTCAAAAACTATGCCAGTGAAGACTGTTTACTAATGATCATAGGAAATAAAAGTGATTTGCAGCGGCATGAACACTCCAAAAACGAAGGGAAAAAAGTAGCAGAGTTGATTGGAGCTCAATATTTTGAAGTATCTGCTGCCTCGGGGAAAGGTAAGTCAAGTTTTCGAAGTAGTGAAGCACCGTCTATACGTTTCTCTTTTATACGTTTTTATCAATTACACGTTTTTTAAATTGGTCCCTGCAGAGTCTAATACACATTAACGTACATCTATTATACGTTTTTTCAATTATACGCTTTTTTCATATGGTCCCTTCAAAAACGTATAAACGGTGCTTCACTATTTACTCATGGAATGTTGCAAGAAGAAAAACTAATTTAATTGAATCGGTCACTTTAAAAAGGGTACAACTCCATATTTTTTCAAAACTCCTTTTATGGCGAGTTCACACCCCCTTTAACTTCAACACATCGGTTCCACGTGAAATTGGCTCAAATCTATTTTTCTGAGGTAGTTCGGTGTAAGACCCCCCACCAGCGTTTATTTTGGAAAGGAGTCATCTTTGGGAGACGACCCTTTTTCATAATGAACTCCTCCACGTTTTTGCCGTGAGGACCGGATTTACACACATCAACAGTACGAAGATTTCATCGTATCCTCCTCAAATTCTAAAAAGTTAAATGTAAAGCACGTGGCACATCAGGATGTAGCAGATTTTAAAAATTGTTGGCCAGATTACTTTAAAAAGAAAGTCAAGTAGAGAAAAAGTTAAGGAAAAAGGGTTTCCAAAGAGCAAAAAGTTTCTTTTTTCTGTAAACAACTTTTACGAGTTAGTGTTCACAAATCTTGAACCTGGTGTTGCAAGGGCTAAACCATTCATTGATTGCTTAGTAGAAGAAAGGTTTTGCCTGTTAAAAAATATAGAAACGCCAAAGCTTTTTATTCCAGCCCCAGCAAATAATTCCACCTATCAGGCCAAATTTCCAATAAATGAAAAAAATATGGATTAAAAAAATTTACGTCAATGTATACCAGATGCTCATAAAAATTTCTACCAGGAAATTTACGATTGGCTCACTACATCAACCGAAGAAGCAGCTGAAGAATTTTAATTAATTAATTAATTATTTTTTATCATTTAAATTCCTCTTTTCAGTTTTCACATTCAAATTCAGTATTTTGTAAGAATAAACAATGTTTAATAATTTGCAGTAACATTTATTTTGAAAAAAATATGTTTATTTTAAAAACGGGTCATCTCCCGTTAAAAAAATACATGTTTTTAGACAATATATTATATAATATACAATATATAAATAATTATTACAGTAAAATTTCGGGATCGTGTCAATTTCAAATAAGTTTCATCACACCTTAAAAGAAAAAAAAAGAAATATCAAATGACATTTTAAAAATGGGATGAATATACATTTTTTCTTTCCCCTGAAAATTTTACAAATGTGAAGTTGACCTCTTTTTAGAATGACCGATTCAATTAAATTTTGTCAGAATGCTGTTTCTTTTGCTTTTACAATAATTAAATTTGTTGGTGTTGGAAATAACTAACAAAACATCCTGGCTTGCGAAATAACCTTTCTTAATGCTATACTTAGGGACCGGTTTTGATTTCATTTTGTATTGTACTCGTAGTTCCGCAAGCTAAACGTTCCTTAAACTTTTAAATTTTCTTGTCTGACCTCCATTTCTGAATGTCCGAATGGACACACATAAGTTCTTTGAACTTTTATTTATCCTTCAGGAGTTGAAAAGAAAGATAAGTTTGGAGTTTTTAATGAATGGTTTAATGACACAAAAATGCGGAAATGAACCTCTATGAGTTTAAATCCATGAGCATTTTACGATTTTCATAATACAACTGTTTCTCCGTTACATAAAATATTTATGCTGAAGCCCAGGATCTGATTACCGAGAGAGCAAACCGCTCTGGGGCTCCCACTTCATACTCCCTCCTAAAGCACCCCCAGTACTTAAGTATAAAAAAGTTTTAAAAAAATAAATATTTTTGACATCTAGATTGAATGCAAAATACCATTAAATACAAACAATCATAGTACACAAATATAGTTTTGCTAAAGTATTATTAGACAGTTAGTCATTATTTTGCTTATTAGAAAGAGTGAACACACGCGAAAATAGTAAGATTAGAAAATTATCAATTAAACGATTATTCATTTCGGAACCAATTTATATTAGTTCCCTTAAATCATATCAGATTGGTGTAGGTACGTTTTGTAATAAATAATTTATTGATTTATATTTATGCATAAGTCTACCAGCAATATCAGCTATTGAGTACACAAAATACAGTGAAACCTGTATAAGTTGACAACTTGCGGTGCAGTACTTTAGTGGTCAACTTAGACAGTTGGTGAACTTACAAAGGGTTTGTTATATGATTCTTAGCCAAATTTGGTGCAAATTGGTGGTCAAGATAGACAGATGATCAACTTACAAGGGTAATCAACTTTACAGGTTTTACTGTATTCACCAAAGACTGCTGTAATGTTCTATTCACATTGCATATAAACTTTAACACTTTATCATCCCTTAGCCATTACGATTGCGTATCGTGGACACGATGTCTTTAAATAAGCAACAGTTATTCAAAATATGAATATCAAAAGCCGTTCGATTATCTAACTGATAGACACAAAAAGTCTGAAATTGATCAAAGAAAATTATATATATAACTCTAAAGAATTCATATTAACTTCTAAGAATTCATAGCTAACTGATATCGACCACTTTGATGACCCCTCGTGCCATCCAGAGGCCAGCAGTGTATATTTGCAACGTTTTAGTCGTAGTGCTAGTTTTTTTCGATTTCTTGGGCCGTTGGGCCCCTTAAGGACGTGCCCCCCCCCCCCCGCACTGCGGGGTCGTGTAGTGTAACTAAACACGCTTAATACTGGTACTTTCTTTTACTATATTCTACTAGATTTATGAACTTAAGTTATCATTGTTTCTTTAACCATTCTACCTTATCTTTAAGAATTTATTTGCAGATTTTCAGACAAAAAAAGCTCTATTTAAAATCTAGAGCATGAATGTTCTCTCTTTTAATTGTTTGTACCGAAAAAAAAAACTTTAGATTACTGTAAAAGCCCTTATTTTCGGGAAACTTTAATTTTCGTAATTTTCGCGATTTCATCGCAATTGTGAAAATTAAAGAATCGCGAAGTATTTTCCGCTCGCTAAATCACCGATACCTGCATTTTCGCGAAAATTATGGCTGACAAAATAAGTGCTTTTACAGTATTTCTTTATTTCTTCAGATGTTATGTAAATTTTAAAACCATGCTAGACTGAGCTTCAGCATTTGTTTGATATTCATTGTTTGAAACATTTACAAAACAAAAATAAAAATAATCTTTTGTTACGAGATCACTTATATCAAAAATAAAGCTTCAGATTACTCTTGCTTTTTTCCCTTATTAAACCACCCATGTTATCAAAATAATATTATTAGGGCGAATAAACAAGGAGCGATAAAATTATGGACAGAATGAAATAAATGCAATAAATAGCATTCAGAAAAAAAAGTGACATCAAAGGTAAGTCAAAATGTGCTCGTGAGAGCAATTAAGAACAGGGACAGCCAGTCTAGAAAACAATTCGTATTTCTACAATACAAAACCAGAGCAAATATTCAAGAGATTAATTAAGTAGTTTCATATTATTTTTGAACATAAAAAGGCTAGGACTTTAGTTTTTTCTGTTCTTTATAAATGAAAAATAAAAAATTAAAACATATATGGTTATGTGCATTTTTTTTGAAAGCGTCTGAGTGTTTGATGCTTTGATTAATAAATTTTTATAGAGGCATCTACTAAGATTTTAAATTTAGGACTTTTATTATTTCTACTCCACATGAATCTAAATAATAGATAAAATTATCACAAGGCTATGCAATAAAACTTTTAAAGCATCTCAGTGTTTGATGTTTTAGTAGTGTATTTTTAAAAAGACATCTACTTTTGTTATTCAGATACTATATACATGTAAATCATACACAAAATTGTCGTAAATGAATATTCGAAATATTTTTGACAGTTTTTCAGTGTTTGACACTTATCTATTTTTGAAGAGACATCTACTTAGGTTTCAGGTGTAGAACTGTCGTTACTTATGTTCTTTATAAATATAAAATAGTAGATAACCATATCATAAAGGGCTGTTCGAAAGATTTTCGAGAATTTTTCAGTGTTTGATATTTTATTTATGTATTTTGGAAGGAGTATCTATTTCGGTTTTATTCCCGAAAGCAAATTTTTGGACTTGGTTTCAGGCTCTTAAACGTTTTTCGTTACGTTTTTAGATGGGCCTCGAATGTCGCCTGAACTTCCCAAATAAAATAAAATTTTGATTAAAGTTTTAGTTTCTTCGTTCATTCTGGAAATGTTTTAAAAAGAAAGTTTTTGATTATTTTTTTAGATTATAAAAAATATATTTTCAAGGCTTTGAGAGCAACAATTAAAAAAATATGAGAGCACAACACTTGATTATTTTTATTAAAAGCTTGTCTATGCATTCTTAATTTTACTATTAATGCTTGCACTCTGTTACTTATTATGCACTTTTTTCTTCAAAAGAATGTAACCCATGGTATCTGCTAACCTTTATTAATCATTTTCAGCCTAGGTTTATTTTATCATCATAAAAAAAATTAAAAAACTGACTAATAAAACTTTTATCAGTCACTTGTTCCTCGGTAACTTTCCTAATGATGTAATGTTCATTAAAACATATATTGTGATTTTAATTATTGAGATATGTCCTAAAAAAGTTTTACGATTTCCCTTTGGTTTGACTTTTAATTCAGTGGTTTTATTATGGCGCTATCGCTCCATATTTAATTTAGTTATCGCTGTTGTGTTAGAGTAAATAATAATCGCCTGCAGACGCCCTTAACTTACCGACTATCACCTTCGTGGCATTGATAAGGACGAATGCCAAACTGAAAAAAAAAATAATAATAATAATTTGAATTTTGACCTCTTGAATTCAAATTATGTTTTTCGCAATCACGAGTGTGAGTGTGTGTGTGTGGGGGGGGGGGATGTGTGTTTATGTGTAGGGTGTGTGTGTGTGTAGGCATGCATGTTTGTGTCTGTGCATGCATGAGTGTGTGGGTAGTTGTGTGTATGTGTGTGGGTGTGTGTTTGTGTACGTGTTTGTGTATGTGTGTGTATGCGTGAGTGTGTGTCTGTGTAGGTGCGTGTATGTATGCGTGTAAGTGTAGGATATTGACGAAACCTTGAGATGGCGTTTGCGAGAGGAGCAGCATCGTGAGGAGCCGGTCGACGGTGATGCTGCGGAGGGTGCTGGCGGGAAAATAAAATGATAGCACATCAAAACAGTCAAATGAAAGCAGTAAGCAATCGTGATTGCTCAAAAAAACCTTCAAGTTAAAAAAAAATCTCATAACTTAAAAACTTAAAGTTTCTGCAATTGACAGAAGAAACATTTTGAAATATTTTTATTTTCTTTTGTCATTTTTTGTTTTTGTTTTTTTTGAATTGCCATTGTCTGTAGTTATTTACTCCGTGTTTCTAAAAGTAATAATTTTTTACACATTTTTTTCTCATACTAAATATCGTACAAAAAAAAGAAAAAACACTAATATTTTTAAGTGTTAAGAGTAATATTTTTAAAAGTTATATCTAAAATTCATGAAGCAATTATCAAAAAATATATCTATGCAATAAGAAATATGTGTACAATTAGAACAAACCACGCCAAAATAAAATCAATAAACAATTTTGATTATTCAGAAAAAAGAAAGAAACGTTTTTAAGAAGTTTTTCTTAAAATATCCTTCTGTGTGAACTCACAAACCGCAAAAGAGAAGTATTCAAATAGCTTGGGTTGAAGATAATTGGTTTTTATTCATCATAACTCGTCAGTTTAAAAATAGTTGAAGCAAGTATGAGAAATCCGGCGATCAACAATGAGTTAGTTCTAGAGTTGAATAGAAAATAGACTGGACGTAGTGATTCATAAAACGATTTAGTAGATTCAATTGCGAGAAAAAAGTTACACAAAGACACAATTCTTATTAGTTTAAGACAAAATGCTCAGGATTTACTGACAAGCGAATGAACACTTAAGCACAATTTATTTTCAAAAATTTTAGCATCGTTAAAAGTTGTAGCATTTGGCAAATAACAGTAAAAACACTTAAGATGTTATGCGTAATTATCGTTTAAAAATTGAGAGAACTTTTACAATTCTACATTAGGTCATTTTGGTAGGTTGAAATGAAAAAAAGTGCCCCCCCCCCCCGACCCAGTGAATGTACATATCAACCAGTGGACAAACTTAGCATTTTCTAGTCATTTTCTTACTGTAAATGATGTAGAAGGAAGTTACTTCTGTTAATTAATCTTATAAGATGTTTTAAAACCTTATTTTTCAAAAACATTTTGAGGTGGTCATTCACTGGTCAGTCTACCTATTAATAATGTTTCAATTAAAAAAGAAGTTTTTTCTTCTTCTCGCAATTGTATCACATGAAAATCTGTCATAAATCTGTTTGTGAATCAATCCTGTTCTGAAAATTTTTCCACCTTCTCAACGTAAATTACAAATAATTTCTCGTTTTTTTCTTAAAGCAACTTCAAGTGTAATCACTTCCGTCCTTGAGAAGTAGTTTTAAGAAGTAAAGAAGAAATCTGATTATACGATTCTTGCTCCCTTTAAGGATCTAGATTTGCGTAAGTTTCTACGAAGGACGAAACATCTTAAATCAGGATTGCTAAGAAGAAAGAAAAAGCAAAAGTTTTTGAGACAGAGAAAAAAAAAAGAGGAAAAATTGTATTTCTAGTTCGCAAGGTCTTAACTCTGAAGAAAGAATGAATGAATAGAAATCAAATTCATTTAGCTTGCAGAATCCGTGACTTGTTGGTTTTCAAGTTTCAACGGTTGTGAAGAATGATTTACCTCCAAAAAGTCACTTTTGATGAAAACATACAAAAAAAAAAAAAAAAAAAGGAAATGGAAGATGACATATAAGTTATAACTGTTATGAATACCTCAAGAATTAGTTTTGAAACAAATGAGTAGTTTCCAAAAGTACGCAATGATACTAATCCGGGAAACACTTGAAAAGCGTGATAGGGCGAAAAGTTCAAGTAGATACAAATCAAAAAAGCATATTTAAACATTTTTTGGCGCAAAAGTTATTTGCCCCCGTTCCCCGTTATTGAGATATAAGGTCTTAAAGTCTGTAGAAGTTTTTGAAATGCGTCAAAGACTTGACGAGAAATTAAAAGTATCATGCGATTTCACCAATTAAAGCTGTGCAAAGGTGCAATTTAAATTTAAGGTAACTGAAGTTTGTGGTTTTACCAATTATCTCCCGTAACTTACATCCTTCAGTAAAATATTACTGTGTTAAAAAATGTGCCACTATTTATTTTTACCTCACCAAATAACATCATATCAACAAAAGACACTTTGAAATACGTACATAATTGAAAAATCTTAGAATACGAAATTGTTTTTGAATTAAACCAACTTTATCTCGACATCAGTAGAGAATCAAGATAGCCGGCTCATTTTTAAAAAGCACTATTAAAAAGTAAAAACTAAAAAAGCTCCTGGTTTAGGTGGAAAACGGGCACAATACAGACAAAATGGTACCTTATTAGTATATTGATAATTGAAAAATTATGAGTTTACCTTGAAGCCAATCATGTACAAGATGCGTCCCCAAAGCTGTGAAATAGTTTTTTTTTTTGTGAACTCTGACTGATCGGGATGAAAGGTGCGCAAGGGAAGGGGGGGGGGGGGTTGGAGAACTTCCAGCTTTATATCGTACACATAGTTCGTTTGCTCTTACATCTGAGTTGTCAACATCGTTCGTGGAACTGTGTTTTATGACCATGTCCCAGCAGTCGATATCGGATACTTTCAAACCACAATGGAGGATTAAGAAAAAAAAAAAAGCTCATTTGCGTGAATAAGACATTGCCGCCACTTAGCGCCTACAGCACGACAACGCATCCCGCCACACGTCTCTGTGAGTCTGTGAGCAGGTGGAGAAGTAAAACATCGTACGTTTCCGCAGTCACCCTACAACCCCAACATATTTTTGATTGACTTCTTTCCATTTCATGGTTCAAAACTACGATTTCTCCAAAGAAAAGGATTTATTTTGGAAGCAGCCGTAACAATCTTTGAAAAAGAGGTTTCCGTCATGGCCTTCTGGAAAGCTGGCCGGCTGCTGTAGAATCAATAGAAAACATGTGTAGATGCTCAAGGACAATACTTGGAAGAATATTAATACTTTGTACAAATATCGTTAATAAATTTGCGTATAAAAAATCTTTCATGACTTTCTTCTTCTTCATCAGCACAACAGCCTGGTGCAGGCCAAGGCTTTCTCCGTCTGCTTCCTCCAGGCGGTACGACACGTTGCCAGGTTTCTCCACCTGTTCACTTCCAAAATTTTAAGGTCCTTCCCAACACTATCCAGCCACATTGTTGCTGGTCTTCCCCTTCTCCTTGTACCTTCAATCCTTGAAAAAGTTAGCTTTTTAACCGGGTCCAGATCTGCACGCCTAAATACGTGCCCCAGCCATCTGATTCTATTGGCTTTAATTACTCTTAAGATGTTGGGTTGTCGGTATTTACGGTATACTTCAAAGCTCCAAGTGTCATTTTCTTTTACTGCTCCAAAAATTGCCCGAAGGATCTTTCTTTCAAAAATGAGAAGTCTGTTTTCCTCTGTTTTATTAATTGCCCATGTCTCACTACCGTATAAAATGATCGGTCTTATGAGGGTTTTGTATAAGTTTATTTTTGTATTAATGGAAAGGAGCTTAGATTTTAATTGGCTCTTTAAGCCAAAGTAGCATCTATTTGCCATCGAAATTCGATTTCCGATTTCAACTTTAAACTCATTCTTACTGGTAAGAAGTGCACCCAAGTATTTAAACTGGGTGACTCCTTCAAAAGTATAGTTTCTAATATTAAGCGGCTGCACATCTTGTATTCTAGTGCTCGCAACCAAAAACTTAGTTTTTTCCTCGTTTACAGTCAAGCCCAATTCCTTGGCAGCGCTCTCAAGGGCAACAAATGCCTCGATCACATCCTGTTTTCTTCGCCCAACGATGTCGATATCGTCCGCGTATGCCAATATCTGTATAGTTCTCTGCAGGATTGTGCCTCTAGTGTTGATACCTGAGTCTCGTATAACCTTTTCAAGGGGTAAATTGAACAAAATGCAAGACAGAGAGTCTCCTTGTCTGAGGCCTCTCTCTGTATAGAAGACCTCCGATACTTCGGACTTGGTCTTAATTCTGCATTTTACGCTTCGCAAAGTCATTTTGACAAGATTGATAAGCTTAGGAGGGATTCCGAATTCGTACATTGCCTCGAACAATTTATTCCTGTTGATACAATCATATGCTGCCTTGAAGTCAATGAACAGATGGTAGGTATCAATTTCGTACTCCTTGGTCTTTTCTAGGATTTGTCTTATAGAGTGAATTTGGTCTATGGTAGACTTCGCCCAGGAAGCCACATTGATAGTTTCCTACAACTTTTGAAACATACGGAAAAAGTCTACGAAATAGGATGTTCGAAAAAATCTTAAAAGCCACATTCAGAAGTGTGATACCACGGTAGTTGCGACAGTCCAGCCTGTCTCCTTTTTTGTGAATGGTGAAAATTGAACCCTCTTCCCATTCAATAGGCATCTGTTCCTGGTTCCACACATCACTAATGATCTTTAAAAGCTCATTGTTCAACTCCGGTGCATTGACAATAAGTAGCTCGGCTTTAATGCCATCTGGGCCAGGGGCCCTGTTTCTATTAAGATTTTTTAAGGCATACTCCAATTCCCTTAAGGTAGGTACAGGCATATCTTGTGTTTGTCTAAGGGTACTAGGTACTTCAAAGGTAACAGTTTCATCAACCGGGCTGTGATTACCAAACAGCGCCTCTTTAAAATGCTCTCTCCATCTAATCATGACTCTCCTTTCATGACTTTACGGACACTAAAAATGCAGACAATGGCAAACGTTAGAGAGAGGGAAAAGAGTGCTATAGGCTCCTTTCTCGCTGGACCAACATTTACAATAGATAAACTTGAAAAAAAAATTGCACCATAATACTTTTTCTAACTTAAATTTATATTGTGTTAATGTTTGTAACACACGACTTAAAAATGAAAAATATTACATGCCTATACAAAAGTAAGGAATACAATACTAATCATTATTTCATTTCATGTATTAATTCATCGATACATATTGCTAAACTACACGAAAACAGATGCTTAACGTCAACTCCAACAGTTATGCTACTGGTGGAACGATATATCTATAAGTAAAGCGCGAGTCGAGAAAGGAGAAAGCGCTAATTCTATTACATCTTTCAGGACCATGGAAAGGGTAAGGGTGTATAACAGCAGTAGGGTCTCGAACTTGAACTTGTATGTCGTAGAACCTTAACTTCGCAAAATAGGTAATAACATCTAAATTTTTAGCGATTACGTTATAGTGCTGTCATGGAGAGATGGCGGATGAAGTGGAGGAGAAAACACAACATTTCTTTTTGTAATAGGTATAGTTGTACTACGGAGAAATGGCGGATGAACTGCTAGGGGAAACAGAACCCTTGATTTTGTAATCGCAGATAAGCAAGAAAGCGCTAGCAGGTAAGTTTATACTGCTCGGCCATTCACGATAATCCTACCTATTACAAAATGAAGTGTTCTGTTTCCACTTTCAATTCATCCGCCATCTCTCTGTGGAACAACTATACTCCATAAGTTCAATGCATAGCTTGTATCAATCTACACTCGAGTCCCGACTTACGCGAGGGATGCGTTCCAAGACTCTTCGCGTAAGTTGAAATTTCGCGTTGTGGAAAAGGGTATGCAAAAACGTTTATAAACATACCCATACGATTAAAGGCACTTGTAAACACCACGTCAAACTGTTAAAAACCATTTCTTAACTATACATTACTGTATCTTAAATTAAAAATTGATTTTTTAATTGTATTTATTAAAAAAAACGTTTTATTTAACATAAAAAAACTGCTACGATGCACAAAATCAATGGGGAAGAAAGTCGTAAAATAAACCACTACGGTACGTACATTATGAAGTAAGAAAAACAAATGCACTATAGTTGTTGAAACTTTCTCTTTTTTCCTTCTATCTTTACAAACTTTAAATGAAACAGGGCTCTTAGGTGTCATTATAGTTCATCAACTTTCCCATATAGAATGAAAAAAAATAAATGGAAAATGAGGAGTAGTTACTGTCTGTTCTCGAATTCCGCGACTAGCAGCTGCGAACGGTTCCAATTGAAAAAGGGGTGATGGTTTAAGGAAGCACACTTCCCAATGCATTCAGTTATTGCTTGCTCGTTACTTCCTTCTTGCTATCACCCCTGTTTTGATAAAATCAGAAGAGACCTGACGCATGCGCAAATTCGAGTAAGGTTTCGCGTTAAAATATCGGACAGTATTTGTATAAGCGATGTTTAGAATAGTACGGTGTGGGAACTTCCGCTCTCAGTGATGCCAAAGGGATGAAGGTCCATTCACGAAAAAACCGCGATTCCCTTCAGAAAATTTTCGTGTTGCAGGTGGAGAATTCGCGTTAGGAATAAAATTCTTTACCTAGGAAAAAATCGCGTTATAGCCATTTCGCGTGAGTCGGATCACGTTGTAGCGGGAGTCGACTGTATTTCCCTAGTCAATGAAGAACGTCAGAAAAAATATTGTAGTGTTACTTAAAAAAGTACCGTTGATTATTTTCTTTCCTCATTACAGGATTGATGAATATGGTGATCTACATTGCGAAGCATCTTCTGCGACGGAATGACTGCGCTACTAGTTATGCAGCTAAAAGATCAATAGCTTCAAATCATATTGAACACATTGCCTCCAAAGATGCTAAGAAAAGAGACAGACGTTTATCTTTTCCACTCAGAAGTGCTTCTCTTTTTAACCTTTTGAGTATCAAGAACTGAGATGTATTACTTACCATTAATGATTCAATAAATATGTATTGTTATATTTGCATCAAATAAATGTTATCTTTCACTTGTATTAGTGTAGTTAATGTGTGTATCAAATTATAATGAGCATATTCATTTAGAGGAGGTTAGGAAAGGAAAATTGCCCCTTCCCTTGACTTTAAGAACTTGAAGCATAAATATAAATTATGCCTACTAAAGTCCCTTGCCACCTTTTCACCCTCTTAATTTCAGAATGGCTGCTGCTGTATTCATATAAGTGCTGTTTAGGTATAGTGACGCAGCCATGCGCTGCTGATTAAAAGCACCCACGACGCTACCTGGTGGAAAACTACAGAGTTAACATTTCTATATCGAAAAAGGAATGTGATAGAGAGAAAAGAATATTTACAAAGTTATAGAGCAATGTTGATTTAGTATGAAAAGAAACATTCATACAGAGAATGATAGTTAAAACGAGTTTCTGATTTTTCGTGATTTCCTTCGGTAGAAGTAACTCAGACATAGATACATAGATACATACATAGGTACATACATAAATACGCTCAGTTTTTAATTGTATAAGATTCATGTATTCCTTTTCCTATTTATTAATTTTTACATCATTTTTTTTTTCTCATCCACTACACCAAGAATATTTAAATTATTAAATAGAAAACACTTTATTAGAAGAATATTTCATTTTTCCCTTTGAAACAAAATAGCGAAAATTTTCCACCTTTTATTGAAAGTACAAATTTAGTGCAAAAATCAAAAATATTGCTTTAATGCAAGTTTTATTATAAAATATATTGTTCTTTATTCATGCTCTGTAATTTTCAAAACCAATTTCCAATTTCTTCATTTTGAAAAAAGTAAGTTATCTTAACTATTCTGTCGTGTGCAGGTAAAGGGCAGTAACAGTAAATTTTTATTTATTTTATTTTATTTATTTATTTATTTATTTTAATATTTATTTATTTATTTATTTATTTATTCATTTTTTCCATCTGCTGTACATTAGCTTTACTGGTCAAACTTGCTTATTTGACTTCCGCTGAAAAAAAGACGCGAAAGAAAGTTTAATTCCAAGATTTCCCTATGGCTAATATTATATCCGACACACATTTCTTCAAATATCTCGAAAGCTAATTTCTGCGGATACTGACGTTTACCTGTTCGCGGCAGTATTTCCCGCTGCCTCACATTCCCCTGTATATATTCGCTAATTAAGGTCTCTCAGTATTTTGTTCAAATAAGACTTATATTATTTATTATAATGAGAATAAATACTTAGCCTGAGAAAAACTTTACACTTCAAACTATACTCGACAAAATGTCACCCCCCCTCCCCGAAAAATAAAATGGACTCATCCGGCATAGAACGCCGTCCACTACGCTCCATGGAAAACAAATTATGTGCATAAGTCGTTAGCTAACTCGATGAATCTGATTAAAATTTTACGCTACTTGTAAAATTCTCCCCCCCCCCCCCCACTTTTTTTGAGAATTAAGGATTGTTTTATTTTCTCCTCTAGCTCTTTTTCTTGCATGTTTTTTTTTTTTTTTTTTTTTTTTTTTAATTACAAAAGCATTTTTCTGCTCATATGATCATCTTTAAAAAAAAACTCAAAAGAAGATTTTTTTTTTAATCAGTCGAAATTCCGCCCCCCTGGGTGCTTCGCCCCTGGCGAGAGCCACTCCTGCCAACCTTAGTTTTTCTTTTTCTTTTTTTTTTTTTTTTTTGCATTTTTGTCATCTGCTGTACATTAGCTTTATTGTACAAGCTTGCTTATTTGGTTTCCACTGGGGGAAAAAAAAGCGCGAAAAAAACCCGTCTAATTCCAACATTTCCCTAATCTTAGTATTGAATCCAAATTTTTGTAAGTGATGTATATGCAAAATGCATATTTATTTTAAGCCATTAAAACTATAATTTTTATATTTGCAAGCAATTTTTAAGTTTTCGAAACTTCCCTCATGGTCCTAACTTGTCTGCACTTTAGTACACTGAAAAAGCCGGTATTTATCTTGTGTTGTCAAGTAACTAATCAGCTGCTTAAAAACCAGTATATCGTTTCTTTTTTTCAATCCAAAGCCTCTTAGTTAAAAAAAAAAAAATCCATCTACTATTGAAGGATATCTAAACCTCAGAGTGAGACAACACTAAGATGAGTGAGAAGCTGTTCAGATCTTTTCTGACAGACATGTAGTTTGTTTGTAACAAAAATAAATGACTTCAAAAAAGATTATTATCTTAGATTGTGGACTTAAAAACCTTTATTAGGATAATGGTTCAAAAACATGCAGCTGAAAGAACTCTTCTCTTTTTTTTTTCTTTAGCGTTTTTCATTAGTAAAGGTCATTTACTAGTTTTGTTTTTTATTTTTTTGACAGACTATTTGATGCTATACAATCCTCTTTAAATTTTTAAATTTACACTTATAACCCAAATACCGAGTCGTTTCAAGCAATTCATTGTATATTATTCAGAATGATATGTTTTGTTCATATTCAGTGAAAGCTATCTCCCTTTTTTATGAAACAATTTGGGCGATTCTCCTCCTTCGACATCGAACAGATATTCAGTGTCAAAACCGTTCGCTATTCGATGCAATAAAGCAAACTTCGTAAGTTGTTAGTCTTTCACGAAACCTCCAGGGCTGCCATTTTCACGCATTGTACCCCCTTGGCACATCTTTGCTTATACAACCCTATAGCATCGTATTTGTAATATTTTCTCTACAATTTTATACCTCCACTAGCGGTACCCGCACGGCTTTGCCCGTAGTAGAAAGTTAAGAGGTCATTTGGTTAGCTTGTATATTTACAAATAATGGATGATGAATTTCTCGCCAATTTTTTATGTTCATTCGTTCGCCCATATTCTACGTTATAATACTTTTCTCGTCCAATGGTAATTGCACGGTAAAAGTTTCTTAAAATTGGAATAGAAAAAGAACAAAGTCGAATTTTCGAAAAATTGCTTCGAGGTTTGCACACCTCCATGCTATAAACTACTTGTGTGAAAAATTTGATGAAAATCGACAGACTGGTTTAGGCGCTATGCGCGTCACAGACATACAGACATCGAGACATCCGCAGACAGAGATCCAGACTTTCAGCTTCATTATTTGTAAAGATAAAGATAATATATGAAGAAACTCGATGAGGGTAGGTCAACCTAAGTCGGATCTTATACATATCGAGAAGCACAAGTAATTGTGAAGTGCTATTGACCAATCACAATGCGATTTGGACCTGATCGAGTATTAGTTGTTTAGTGCATTTCATTTAGTACAGGCGAAAGAATAGTATTTTTACGTTTGCGTCTTAAATTGTTTCAAAGTTTGCGAATTTTCCCTTAACTTGAAATAACCATTATTAAAACAACAGTAATAGCATATTTCAAGTTTTTCTTCCCAAGAAGATGAAATTTAAAGTTTACTTTCATGTGTTCAAATTTTTCTAAAGTTGGTTGAATTAAAAGTACTTGAAACGCTGATAGGTATTATTCTGTAGTTCAATTGAAATATTTCAGCTCACCCCTTTGAAGCAGAACTATGAGTAGTAATAAAGGAAAGAAAATGTCATTTCGAAATGATACTCATACTTTAATTCGCGTAAATAAGAGAAAAATTTACAATTTTCAAGATATCGAGCTTCTTAAAACTTCATTTGTTTTTCTCATCCACGTTTTAAAAATAACAAGGAACACGCTATTTTGTTTGCTTTAGCAATGTTTGGCAGACAAGTAAAAAATGTAGCAATAGAATAATTGCTTTAAATTATTTTTCATTGTCAGACAATATATTTCACAACCTTTTACTTCTAATGGTTAAGAATAAAAAAACAACTAAAAATTAGCAGAAAGAAAAAATTGCAAAAATTCTTCAGAAAAAAATGTTTTACACAAATGCATCATTAGCGAGAAAGCCAGCCTGGTTTTATACTTAACATAAGTTTTATCAAAACCATGGAAATTTATTTTTATCTTTTACAGGGGGTGGTTTTTTAAAAAATTTTATTCACTGAAATTTCTGACGAAAGAAAAGGTCTCATTACATCATATAAAAATTAAACCAACAATCTTGAATTATCAGAAGCTGAAATAAAGCAAGGATATTTTCACTCCTAGTTTGTTATGACGAAATTCCTCCAACGTAAGTTACACAAAACGAACAATGGAAATTTTCGGATGTCTCATATTTTTTGCATTGAAAAAAAGGTTTCCTGTGAACTTGAAACACGTTTCTGAAACGATTTGCAAACTTTATTTAATTTCCTGAACTATTTTAGAGTCGAAGAATTATTTCTTCAATACTTAGAATGTCGTCCACAATTTCTCATGCACCCATCCTGCTTAACCTTACTATTTTCAAGCTTAAATTTGTTGAAATCAAGAAAACGGGCAATGAGCAGTAGAGATTAAGGTCTAAGTCTAATTATTCCAGTTACAACTGCTTTCCAGTTTTCATGGGGCGAAGCGTGACTATTCTGGACTATAACACATATGACTTTCCTTCAAGTTAAGTTCTTAAAAATTCACTCGAAAAAGATTAAAGTAAAAAACAAAATGATTGCAAAATAAATGACGTCACAAACAGAGGCAGTAATTTAAACAATGAAGTAAAAATGCGGATGGATCAATAGTTTTTTCTTAATGATGACGTAGTGGAATCAGCGGCTTATCGAAGTTACATCCAAAATTGGTGGTGTTGAAAGTACATGTTCCAATGTATTTAAAAATGCGAACACCTGTTCATCCTTGCGATTAATGCGTTAAGATTAGTGCTAGTTTTTATATATATTTATGTCATTTGTCTCTATACTTTACGAAACAACCTGCTTGGAATATCAATGAGGGGTGTCCATATATATATGTGTGTGTGTGCGTGTGTGTGTGTGATGTCACACATCACTTTGCCCCCTTCCATACCTTTGTCACGTGTACACTACTTTTCATAAGCATATTGTTTCTTAAAAATCAGGAACCATCCATTCCCTTTAATACTTGACCTCATTTGTGGACGACCCCTAAAAGAGTCTTATTCTCTTGATTAATCTGGTTCAACAAGACTGATGTCTCATACTAGCGACTATGAACTCCATCGACATTTTTAATGATTGCCTGTGGATGAGCATTGTTTTTGTACATCGAATTTTGGTTCTTCTTCAGAGAATGAGAAACTAATTGCTTAATCAACTTTGTAACTCCCCTTTGAGTTTTCATTTTCACTGAAACGTTTACTCGGAATACTATTCAGCTAAACTGCTTTGCTAATTTCTACTTCTTATTTTTCAATTGCTGCGTATCTCAAAGATAAATGGAAAACGTTAAAAAAAATACGCGAATATATCTACGAATAATTCTTAGATACAAACATCTTAACCGCGATACATTTTCTACTGCACAATTTTTACGTCCTGTAGGATAGTTCATGTAAAAAAAATTTTAAAAAAAGAAGAAATGAATTATTAAGGAAAAACATTGCTTCTCTCTCTCTCTCTCACTAAGTGCGTACTTTACTTAAAACTACCTTTACTTTCTGGATGTTGTGCAGCGAAACCAGTTAAGGTATTTTACACCAAAAAACTCGGACATCACAGACGAGACAGCAAAAAAAAAACATTTTTTTCAAGTTACGAAAAGGAGCAGGGGCGTAGCTAGGGGGGGGGGTTGGGGACAACCCCCCCCCCCCCCCCCCGAAAAGTTAGTCTCAAAAAAAAGAGAAAAAAGAAGAGAGAAGTGAAAGAAAAAAAAAAGAAGAAAAGGAAAAAATTCCAAGCGATTATATATATATATATATATATATATATATATATATATATATATATATATATATATATATATATATATATATATATAAAAGAAGTAACCCCCCCCCCGAAAGTCGGGTCTAGCTACGCCACTGAAAAGGAGGATTATTATCAGGAGTATTATTACAGGAAACATTCTCCATTTTTTCCCTCACTGGGTTCATCTCTACCTTCAGTTAGATGTCTTGCCATATTAGTAAAAATTATTTTGCAAGTCTCATTGAAATTGTGTGTCACAATGTATTTGCCTTTCCCCCAAAATACAGAAAATATGACCAAAATTTTCAGTTCTGGACTGTGACTTGTTGAATCGTGCTTTAGACAGTGAAATGGATTTTTTTACATTTACTTTTTTCTCTTTGCCTAACAACGTATTTTTCCCCATTAAAAAACCAAGCATATTTTTCAATTGATTCTAAAATTTCTTTCTAAAGAATCGTAGCTTTTAAATATTTTAAATTTAATATAAAGTAAACCGCTCTTATAGACCCCACTTAAATACGGACATTCTTTTTTCACGGACGATTTTTTTATTTTCCGCCAGTAAAGCTTATAAAAAGTACTACAATCCTCTCTACTCAATAGGTATACATAACGGTATAACGATAAAACCTCTAAAAAGTTATAAAGTGTCTTTAATACTAGTTACACTTATCTTAAGTATTTAACACAAAAGATAATAACGTTAATAAAATTATTGATGTTCTGAACACATATTCACAATAAAAAATTTCAGCACACAATTTGAAATATCTGCAGAAAAGTTTTAATGTATTCCCAAAATATGCAATGGCGAAACCTAATTCAATTCGCAAAGCGTATTCCGAAGTGAGACAATTTAAGATGAACAGTGAGAACTAGCATTTTTTTTTTCTTTGAGATCAAAGATCAGAACTTATTATTTTTTTTATTCTACTACAATACGTTTAAAAAATGTAAAAACAAAACTCCATCTAAATCCCTAAAATGCGCATCGTAGCGGTATCAGGAGGATTAAATAATATGACGCGATGGAAAACAAAACCGCTAGTAGTGAAACGTCGGCTACATCTGACAATGGGAGAAAGCATTGGAAAGGAGATGAACCTCGGGTAAGACAAGTTGCTTACAATAAATAAGAATATTCCCGCTTCTCCGTTATCTTTGTTTTCCTCCTATTGGATAAAGTGCTGAGAAGTTGTGATGTCATCTTACTACTGGATGTGACGTCACTGCGAAGTATTTACAATTTCTTCCAAAGTAGTTTTTCGGCGTTTCCCGTTTTAATTGTAGCATAATTCAAGGAGGAGACGCGGTATTGGTTTTTCTTCACTGTTGCTTCATTTCAATATTTCGCGATCATATTTTTTTTCTCAAGAACTTGATCTCTGGAGATCATCATTTTCAGTCATTTCGTCTTGGAGTGTTGCCGGTGCTGCCATCAAATTTAACGGAGCGTTTTTGACGTTTCGGTTTACCTTCTCGACAGTTTGCGTGTTTCAGTTGTGGTTGGTTTTCTTGAGTGCAGTGATACTTTATTTGAACAGAAATCAATTTCACTTCATTCGACTTTAGAGAATGCTAGCTAAAATTTGCCTTGTGGGACCTAAAGGTAAGATCCAGTTTCTAATCAACATTTCAAATAAATGTGTCTTTTCAGTTCGAAAATAGTTATTACAATATGAGATTAAAATTTTTGCTGGCATTTATGCACAATATAAGGAAATATGACAAACACATTACCAATGTTGAAAGTGTTTTTGTGTAACTTAAAACTCTCTTGCATTTTATAAAATTGTGGTTTATATTCCGTCGAAATACTCTAGAAATATTTTATGATTTATTTTTGGTGTTATTGTTTGTGCGAATGTGCAGACATCTCCCCCCCCCCCCCCCAATTTGTTCAATTCATTTTCAGAAAACGAAGTTTAATATTATAAACAAATTTCGCACATAAAAATGTGCGAAAATTTATAGAAAAACCTACGATAGCAGCTTAAATATTTTTTTGATGAAATGGCATCTCATATTGTACGTCTTATTTACTTTTTCGAGGTTTTATTTTTTCTCTTTTTTATTTTTTTAATTATTTTTTTTCTCTTTTTTATTTTTTTTAATTATTTTTTTTATTTTGTATGTCTTTCGTTTTCATATTTTTAACATTATTACTCCATATTTTTCATATTTCTCTTACTTTTAGATTCTACAGTAGACACATTTTAATTCTAAATGTTTTATCATTTAATACTGTTTTTTTTTTTTTTTATAATTTCCCTCTTTTGAGAGTTTTCCATGAATTTTTAAGCAAGTAGATATTACCATCATTTCGCTTAATATATGTTACAATGTTGAATTTTATACATTGAAGTATTGCTTTCGTATTGTAAGCTGAGGTAAATGGTGTACATTAGTAGATAACTATTTAAAAAACTAGAAATGTCAATTCTGTTTTTCATTCAGAAATGAGACAAAATGTTACAATTAAAATAAACATTTTAAATGCAAAGAAAGTGCGGCGTAAGTTGCTTAATGCGAGAACGGTTAATAGGAAATTGCAGCTAATACGAGCTATTGCAAAATCTAGTTTAAGCATGAAATATTACTAACTTTTTAAAAAGGGAAAAAAAAAACAAAAAAAAAAAAAAAAACACCAGCGCAAGGGAAAATTTTCGTTTCTAAATTGTGTTTTGAACGTTGTTGTTGTTACTGTCCATGTTACTTTTCACAAACACAAGACTTGTTTTTTTTTTTTTTTTTTCTCAGCTCAATTCATCCAGTACTGCCTAAAAATACTAAATTTTTATTATATTACTTGAAAAAACCAATAAATTTCAACATTATGTAGTTTCTGAAATAATTTGCTTAGTACTGCCCATGTGTCGTGTCTAGCTGTTAGGTATTAACTTTGTCTAGCATTAATGTAATTACAAAAACTTCTCCCAACATGTTAAACAGCATTGAACCGTCCGCGGTTTGAAGGCAGCATTGAAAAAACATACTTCAGAAATAATGTAAATCAGCAACTGTTACGTATGTCAATGTCTCATGGAGCTTTCTAACACAAGAATTCTCAACCGCTGACCCACATGAAGTTAAACTAGTTCTCGATGATTTTTTCCTGAGCACTCAAAAAATAAATAAATAAATAAATAAATAAAATAAATAAAAAATTTCAAAAAATAACAAATGCAGCATAGTGCTTTTCCCCCAAATTTTGGGATTAGTTTTCATAATTTCTGATTTTTGTCAAAGGTTTTTTAAATTGCGCATAAAAATTACAACTATTGCTTAGCTATAGATTTAAATACCTTTTAAATTTAATTATAGTTTAAGTTTTTGCAATATCTTACGTACAGCTCTGTCATATATATAGTAAAAAAATTTCGGGGAAAAAATCACCGGCTCGTGAATTATTTTCACCAATTTTATCTGCTCGCGGTTAGGGTGATGTTAAGAAATTCTAGTCTAATAGATGTTTTTGTGCTTTAAGTCCCACACATGTGCTGATATATCAGCATTACCTACGCCATGTCTTCCAAGAACGCATCTCCTTATTTAAGACTGGAATGAAATATTCTTGATGTTTTCCTCCGCCGCGCCGCACAGTGGGGCGAAAACGCCAAAAAGCGCTTATAAGTGTTTTAAAACCTCTCTCGCTTGTTTGTTTCACAGGCATGTTATAATGGTGTTTTCTCGATTTGTTTGGGCTCAGGGTCCAAAATTCGCAGGTTTACGCAGCTAATTCTTTTTCAGGGTCTTTCTACAGACCATTTATGACTAATTAATATTAATTTCTAAGAGGACATAAGAGGACATTTTTTTGTAGTGATTTGAAAAAAAATAACATTGAATTCCGAAGTTTTTGGTGCAGATCAAAACCGATTTTTGGTTTGAGAATTCGATTACTCATTTTTTCCGTCCTATTACTATCGTTGGACAAGAGAGAAATTAAATATACCCGCCTTTAATAAGAAAAAAATATATAGACTGCTTAAAAGAAATGTTTGTAAATCCCCGTACTTATGGTTCTTCTACTTTCTAAAGACTCCCTTCAGCTTTGTAGTGGACGAAGGGCTCTAAAATTCCAGTTCTGATTGCCTAAGAGGCAGGCCTGTGCAAATTTATTAATTCTCAAGTGGTTTAGTATAGGAAAAAAACTCCATTTATAAGCGCTTTTTGGCGTTTTCGCCCCACTGTGCGCCGGTGGACATTGCATAACTTGAAAGTGTTCTAGGGATGTTAAGACACGGGACCGTGATAGCTACTAATTCGAATGATTTTTGGTTTTTCGTATTAATCAGGTTTAAAGCTAAAAAATTAGTTTAGTTTTATGCAGTAAATTCTGATTAAATGCAAGTTTAGCAATAAATGTCCGTCAGTAATTATTCCTCATTTTCCGAGGTGAGAATGACATATTTCTTTCTTACTTTCACATTAGCATTTCACATTTGAGAAAGTCATTTTAGTTAAAATTGTACGTTTTGCTTAGCTCACTAGAGATCACTTCATGTTTGCTTCAATTTTAAAAAAATAGGGAAAATAAGGAGCAATTTTTGCAATGAAATAGTTCCATCGTTGAACCTTTTTATCGAACTTTATTTGTTCTTCTGTAAAATGGATTAAGAATTAGTTTCCTGAAAAATTCTTAAGTTGAACTCTTTTGCATAAAACGTCTTTTAATCCCTTTGAGAATGTGCAGATTTTTTTTTTTTTTTTTTGAATGGCTGTTTCAAATTTTTAGAAGAATAATAAATGTTACAGTCGCTTAGTGAAATGCATATTTTCTACCATCATAAGATAAAAATTTTCAAAATGTATTACGCTATGTCTATCTCTGATACTTATTCAGAGGTATTTTACTGTTAAAATAAACGTCTATAAAATATAAGAGTTTCCGTTTGAAATGATATAGGAGTATTGGTATAGAGCAATGATATTCAGGCTGCTCGAGGTCTGACATCTGATGATCTAAAGACAGTAAAAATTGCATACATATTACCAAATTTTCGATTAAAAATGTCTTCAAAAGATTTATTTCTGCATTTAATTTCTAGAAAATTTTTCAAACTTTGTTGTACTAAGAATTTTAAGCTGTTTTTAAATCAGTTCTGGAATCCATATATGAATTGGTTTTATGAGAAAAAAAATCAACATGCTCTACATCAATGAACTTAAGATTACGGTTGAAAATAACTTTGGAGAGTTTTTTGCTTGCAATAACAGTAGGAAATAATGATTATTGGAAATAGTTTCAGGACTACATTTAATTTTGTGCGAATGAATTTAAAATTGTGCTATGAACGTACAACTCATGTAGGTGCCTTTTGTAAAATAATTTTAAAGCTCAATCAGTTTCCGATGAAAAAATGGGTAAAAACGTCAAAATTTAGTTTTGCACAATTATTTTTGTATACTTATTTCACAAAAGTGTGCCAAACTCCTCTGTTTTTACATAGCTCCATAGAAGCAAGTAATGAAAGTTACGATATCGAAATAATACTGCCGCGGGCAGGTAAAGGGCTGTAACTGCAATTTTTTATATTTTTTTCATCTATTGTGCGTTAGCGTTATTGTACAGTCGTGCTCATTTGGTTTCCGCTGAAAAAAAGGCGGGAGAAAAGTTGAATTCCAATATTATCTTTTTGTAAGTTTTGAATCCAAAACGCGTTTTTCAATTTTCTCGGAAAATTAATTTCTGCAGATACGGCCGTTCACCTGCCTAAGACGGAATGGTCCCTGATCTTTTTTTTTAATTTTTTATCTTTATTGAGCTGTTCTTTATAAGAAGTTTAAAGGAAATAATGATAGCCATTCACATCCACTCAAATGCGATTTTTACAATTTCTCGATATTGGGTGGTGAGGGTTATTAATTCATTGCGTAACTCTATTTGCTTTAAGATGCAAACCTACCCTAATACAGCTGAAACCTTTTGCACTACACCATGAAATGCATCACAAATTGTAACTCGATTGTATGACTAAAAATAATTTTTAATTTTAAATAAATTTGTTGAAAACAGTCATGCAATAAATCATAGTTTTTTTTTCATAATTTTAATAAAAATCATTGAAAATCTTTTTTTTTTCTGCTTTAGAAACAATTTTAGCGTTTAAAAGCTTTAACCTTTCAAAAGAAAAAAAAAACGCTGTTTACGTGAAAGGAAAAGCTGTTTACAGTTTTTTTTTTCCTTTTTCTTTTGAAATGTCTAAGATACACACAGAAGCGTCAAGGCTGCATTACTTACTCTGCTCTTCAACCTTGCTCTAGCTATACAATGAATACACTTTCATTCATATTAACCATCAGTTTAGTTTTCTCAATGCCAGGATTCTTCAAGATCGAGGATACTCATTCTCAATGTCAAACAATGTCATCATCTGAGTCCAAACAATATGCAGCACATGAGGCGCTCCTGATTCACAACACAATGTGTGAATACATAAGACGTTATGCCTGTTTCAAGGCGACTTTGACTGACGAGTTTATACCGACGTCTAGTAAATTGTTTTCGAAGGCTTTTGTGTTTGTCTGGCGGGTAACGCACGTGTAGAAGCCAAATGCTGACTCACAAATCCGAAATAAATTTAAAGATTGTACTCATGCTTTAGATTAAAGCAATTAGAATTGCTCAGTTTTTGTTAGTGTTCCACAGAAAATGAAACAGAAATATTAAACGCCGTAAAGATAAATCGTTCACATGCATCAACTATAAATAAACGGAATTTCATGAAATGATTGACATTTAATGGAACAGTACCTTTAGAACTATTTTTTAAAATTAAGTAAAACAATTTTTTTTTTGGCAAAAAAAAAAAAAAAATATGCTCGCTGATTTAACAATCTTTTCACATAGTAACATCCACGCATTATTTAATAATCAATTATTTATTCCTTAAGAAAAAGATTACATCCCTATCGTTTTTAAAATTCAAAAAACAAATTTTAAGCTTCATTCATTAAGTTAAACACATTTTTATTTTTTGCACTTATTTTCTTTTCTTTTCTTTTTTTTTTTTTTTTTTTTTGCCAAATGATAACAAATGGTGCTTCCAAAAATATGAGAATTCGTTTAGGTATTCTTTTATTTATTTCTTTTTTAACATAATTTACCACAATGTTTTATTTAAAAACATTGTGGTAAATTATGTTAAAAATTAAAATTTTAATAAATGCCACTTAACTTAATTGCGAACTTTCATTAGTCGTCAATTTTCCAAAAGTTACACTTGAATCCTTAAAAATTATTTATTTCTGATGTAGCACCGCTACAATTAGCGCAGCCAAAAAAAAAAAAAAAAAACAACTTCGAATAATTATAATGCAGCTCTGGTTATTTGAGCTGTTGAGTTTATGACCTTGACAATGTTTTCCTGTTTTGGGGAAGTTCAGGGAAAAAGACACGTGTTATAGGCACGGACTTGAGTTGGAATATTTTTGCAAAACTACTAGAAAAGTAATCTAACTCCAATTACCCTTCCCTGTTATCCAGGAGGTAATTAACAGAGGTAAACATTGTCAAAGGCGGAGGTCAACTTAAAGCTTGACCACGGAGAGATGGCGGATGACCTCGGAGCAAAAACATCATTTGTAATCTTTTGAATAGGTAGACTCAGCCAGAAAGCACCGAGCAGTAAGAGTAGTTCCCGCTGATCTTACCTATTACAAAATAATCACAAATAAATTATTTTCAAACAAAAAAAGAACCGACTTCATAAAACAAAGAGGAACTAAAAAGTAAAAAATAATTGGTCATACTTACATGCGATTTCCTGCCCAAACGTATAAATCAAATTTATTTTACAATTCCAGTAGAACAATCAACTAAACTAAACACCCAATTATAAAATAAACACTGATTTTAATTACTATACGATGGATTATTTTAATACCTAATTAATTATATACGATCTCTTAATTTTTAATAACCATTTGAAGTGTGGGCCTCCTATAAACTACTACCTAACATAATTGAGTAGGTTTCGTTTTAAAGATTTCCGCGTTTTGTTACATTAGAGTTTAACTCAGGATTTGAAGGGTTGTCAGTTATGTTAGGAAGTAGTTTATTGGAGACTCCGACTTCAAATGGTTTTTTAAAATTAAGACATCGTATATAAATAGTTTGATATTAAAATAATTCATCGTATAGTAATTAAAATCATTGTTTATTTTATAATTGGGTGTTTAGTTCAATCGATTTTGTACTGGAATTGTAAAATAAATTTCATTTATACGTTTGGGTAGGAAATCGTATGTAGGTATGACCAATTATTTCTTGCATTTTAGTTCCACTTTAATTTTTGAAGTCGGTTCTTTTTTTTATTTGAAAATATTTTTTTTCTCTTTTAAGTGGTGTAAATATAAAATAAGTTCGTTGGGTAAAGTATGTAGTATACTCCTTACATACATCTCGAATGAGAAAGCGTCGAGCACAGGGGTCTGAAAACAGCTAAGATGATCAAAATAGAGATAGAAATAGAGCACAGCGTCTCGGAGACTTCCGAAGACTGTGAGGAAAGGCTCTTTTGAATTCGCAATTACTTGCAAAGAAAATTGTCTTCATCATCAGTTTGATTGTGTCAAAGTATGCTTTCGGAAAAAGATTCAAGAGTCACTAAAAAACAACAGAAATCGCTTTAACTTTGAACATAGAATTTGAAGAGTTTTCTTGATTTTTCAAGGATCCCATCTTCTGATATGACCTGATGACCATGGGATCAACTAGGAAGTGTATACCTTTTCAAACGAGAAAAAAAAAAATCCAAATTGGTCTATGCGTGTTTGAGTTTACGGGGGACATACATAAAAATATTCCGACGAATTGAGAACGTCTTTTTTTTGAAATCAGTTAAAAAACGAAAAAATCTTAATGTGCATAACATTTTATACGATTGGCACTACAAACTCATCTTTATTCTTCTCCAGGATTTGTTTGTGCGCTAATTTAATTAGAACCATTCAAATGTTAATGGTTTTCCTAACTATTTGATATTTCACAATAATATGTGTCACGCAACTCGTGAAAAAAGTCACATTTATCTTTACTTGGCCCCGTTATAGATCAACACCACACTAGAAACAGAGTATCCACTGTGATGTTGTATATATGAAGATCAGAATACTACTAGAACAATGATACTAAATGAATTTCCTGTTTGCTACAGAGGAGTCTTTATTCAAAACTTGCGATATGACCACTAATGATTAATATAGAGAAAATATTTGGGGGGGCACTCCCCCAAAGCAAGATCCCCCTAAAAAGGAAAAATACCCCTCAAAACACCCCATCCCCCCGCCCTTAAGGGAGCACCCCTTATTAATATTAATGCTTTATGGTACTTTCCTTAACCCTGAGTAAAAAAAGTACCTTTGTTTTATGGCACTTTCTTTAACAATGGATTTTATATTTAATCGTTTAATATTGAAATTAAATGAAGTTTATTGTTTTTTACCCATAACTTTTTTCTAAAGTACAAATATGGTGAAGCAAAGGTTTGGGACCTAAGTTAGATCAATTCAATCCATCAAACGAAAAAATCATAAAAATCGTTTCACTAAGTGAGATGCTATGAATTTACAAACAACAAAGCGCGAGTATGAAATTTGAAGAGTTCCCTCAATTTCTCCAGGATCCCTCACCCGGACATGAAAACCACTAGACTCCCGGGAGAAGTATACCGTTTCAAACAGAAAAAGAATGTTCCTAATCGATCCAGGCGTCTTGTAATAATCTGGGAGCATAGTACATAGAAAAATTCCAACGAAGTCTTGCCATAACTGTAAATTAAACTGATGGCATCATGAAATATTAAATCTAGAATACTTGTCAAACTTCAGAAATCGGGCACCAGTTACGATAGATTTATTAAGGAACATAAATTTAATCGTCAGAAGGGGTGGGCGGGAGAGGGATTTTTGTCTTCAACTGCTCTTGAATTGAACACTAAATATATTTCAAAACTGAAACATAAAAAAAAAACTTTAATGACCTAATGAAGTTATTTATTCGCAATTTTTTGATATTAAATTAATTAATTAATTCAACTATTTTGGTAGTAAAATACTAATTTACTACATGAGTAATAAATACACCAGTAAGACTATAATTAAAAGTAGCAGGCGGCGCCGTGTAAATCAAACATCCCGATGCGTGAGAATTAAATATTGTTAAGACAAGATTCCTCCGTCGAAACAATGCGCCGTTCACGCCAAAACCACGTGACCGGCAACGTATCTCGCAGCTAACGAAAGCTGGGCTACTTAGCCACAACGTATGAAATTTAAAGTTTCTTAGATTTCTCCGGGACCCCTCATCAATTTTCTGAGCCTTTTGATGTATTTAGAATTTTAAAACTACCTTTCTCTCATGCAACTACATCTCATCTAACGTGTGGCTGCTTCTGGATCCTTTGAATTAGTCGATTCTATTTTTATTTGCTCAATTTCGAAAAAAGATCCGACCCCCAGTAACAGACATCGAAAACTCTGATTGATACCCAGCAACAGATAGGATGAGGAAAGGATGAGTAATGGACATAATTCCCCTTTTCTCTTCAAAATGTGAAAAAGTTCTTTATTTTTAGATCTAAAACCTTATAAAATTCAAATGAACATGAAACACCGGTAGACCTCGTGGTGGCTGGTGGCTGTTCATAACCTTCCATCACTGCCTTGTAAATACCAACTGGCTCATAAAATTCCCTCTGATAACACTAGATGGTTGCACCGTATTCATGAGTCGCAGCAACATCAGTTTTCCTCGCCTGAAATTCTTTTTATTTGAATCCAATCTTACGACTGTCTGTTACTGGACCCTTGTCTGTTACTGGTGCCGTTACACTATATATACTAAGAAAGAAAGAAATGTGTCAATCTATAAGAATTTAAGTTTTCTTTAAACCTTTGTTTATGAAATTTTGATGAGGGCTCATATACAGAGTAAAATGAGCTCATAGTCTGCAATTTTGAATGTAAATTGTAAACCCATATGTTTTACTACATAAATGAATTATGATGACTTAAATCAGTCTGAGCATCAAATTTGATTGCCTTCCGACCAGTAGAGCAAAATACATCAATGAAAGATGATTTAAAATAACGCAGGAATCGCCGCTTGTAAAATGTTACTTTCAAGGTCAAGATTTACCGAGTAAAAGAAAAGAATCCGACGAAACATCTGGTATTATGGATAGGGACTGATTTACGGCGGGGCATTCGGGGCCCGTGCCCGGGGCACCAAAGGAAAGGGGGCACCAAATTTCCGTCATCATTTTTTTTTTTTTTTTTTTTTTGAGCAAAAAGACAGAAAAAAACTCCAAAACAGTTTTATGATGGACAATGTGAAGAAGTCATATTAGACTCTAAGCAAAGTTTCAAGGTTTCCTGTTTTTATCTAATCTGTGATAATTTGAATTCAAAACTAAAATTCAGAATGTCAGCTTATGATGGCATATTAAAGACAATTTCTTGCTTGTTTGAATGCGACATGCAATATATTCGAGAAAGTGCAAAAGATCTTTAAAAATCTTACTCCTGTGATTTGGAGGAATCTTTTCTGATGAATTTATTCATAGTTGTTCAACCATCGGAAAAGAAAGTTTAATGACCGAAAAGTTAAAAAAAACCCATTAACTTGGTAAATGGATACTTTTGCCAATGTAGATACAGCCCTGAAATTGTTTTTGACTTTGCCCATCTCCAATTGTACTGGAAAACGATCATTTTAACTATTGAAGAGAACTAAGTGTCCTTTGCGTACTCTCATTTCTGATAGTAAATTATCTTCATTAGCTCTATTATCAATAGAAGGAAGTTTGACCTCAAAACTTGGTTATAAGGACATTATAGAAGAATTTACTACAAGAAAACAAAGGAGAAAACAAAGGAACGCAGAAAGCACATTATGATTAACCTTAACCGTCTTAGTTTCTCCATCTGCGACTGTAAAAAATTTTCTTACATGAAAATCAGGAATTTATTTTAGATTTTTCTTTCTATCAAAATAATATCCAAAAACTACCTTTATATTTTTTTTTGGGGGGGGGGGCACCATATTTGTCAGTTCCCCGGGGCACCCAAGTGTGTAAATCGGTCCCTGTCAATGGAAATCGTTAAAGCTGCAGGTTATGATACGTTAGCTTCAAGTAACTGAAAATATTGAAGTTACATTTATTCTTACAAATTGCAAAAAAAAAAAAAAAAAAAAAAAAAGAAAAGAAAAAAAAAAGAAAGAAAATCTTACAGTGTGTCGACCGTAAGACTAAGCTAAAACGACTATAAATCGCCATCATGTTCATTGCAATATTATTACCATATTACTTTTTTTTTAATATAAAATTTTTTCATTATGTGTAAGTTATATTAAGTTACGATGTCAGTGGTCGAAAACTTGCGTAATTCTGCAGCATGAAGTCCAACAAGCGTAGCTTATTTGAAAACATGTTTCCTATTTTTATCGTGTGTACTTGTCTTGAAAATTTATTTAAACCTGTAAAGTTGAGAAACAATCTTTAGATAATTTTTCTTCTTCTTTCGTAATTATAACCAAAAAAGTTAAATGGCATAATACTTAAGTTCAGTAACTAGAAACAAAATTGATATAAATAAATTTTAGATTGAACTTTAAAGTAAACGATTTGTAGCTATAGTTTTAGAAATCGTAAGCATTAATTTCTTCTTTATGATTGAATAAGAAATACATATTTTTCAAAACTAAATTCATCATTTTGGCTATTCAGAAAAATGACATCACTTTTAGGGTTGCATTTTAAGTGCATGAGAAAATAAGTTGACACTTCAATAGTTAATTTTTTTTTTAAATATTATTTTTGATTTGGCGAAGGCAATTTCTTACTATACTAGTCAATGCTTTAAAACCAAATAGAAAAAAATAACATATATAACAGCGGTAAAATAATTATCTCTCTTTAGAGTTTAGTATTTTCTCTGCTGATTCTGAGTATGCTTTTGAAATTTCTGTGTCATGCATAGTCTGCAAAATGCATAGTCTGCAAGCTAAACGAGTTAAAAATTCTGACCACGGTTCATTTTCAGCGTTTACTTACAACTTATGAAACCGTACATTTTAACATTACGGCAGTACAAAGTGTTTTTATAAATGATTTTCTAAAGATATTTGCAGATAGATTTCATATCGGTTTTGATACAGGAGCATCTTTTTAATGTCCAACAGAATTTGCAAGCATTCTTCCCCACTTTATCTTCTTCCACACTAATTTTAATCCAGTAATAACTGTTACTAGATGAAAGTTTTAAAATTTTCACTATCCGAATGCAAAAGCTCAAGATAAGAAACCTACAGGAGCACCCGAAGTGAATTTTTTCGGAAGACGGAACTTCTCAACTTGTAGAATGGAACTCCAAAGTTTGCCAAATCGTCAGACAAAATTTGCCGAATAAGGAAATTTTTAGGAGGTCACAGTGACCACCCGTGACCTCACATCGGAGCACCCCTGGAAAACAAACTACTGTCTCTAGAAGAATGAGCCAAGTCTTTGACATATCACTGAGCTTGTCATACAGCAATAACAATGATAAAAGATGAATCTGTATATTGTTAGACTGACATTCGGGTAGCATAAAACTTCTCAGAGAGATTTCACTGTCAATATGGGCTGATAAAATAAGGAATATCTGAGTCGTCAAAATCCGATTGGAAATCGAAAGCAGCATTTCGCAGTATTTTGAAAAATCTAAAGAATTCTTATTCATCAACAACCTGTACTGGATGAAAAATCAAAGATAATGAACCGTTATCAATGGAACAACCGTTGCAGATTTTATACATACAGGGTGCCTTCCAAAGATCATTTCCACCCCAACAATTTCTGAACCACAAGAGCTACAGTCATAAAAGAGGATATTACTGGGTCATTCCATACGAAATGAGCAAAATTCACAAAAAAGTGGTGGCCGCATGGTAACAGATTTTTATAAAATTTGGTATACAGGTTTCTTTTATGCCTGTATAAAAATATCTAAAATATTTTTGCTTAATATTTTTTATTTGAATAGTTTCATGCGATTGAAAATTAGTCAAATTGAACAGCATTCTCATTAATGCTAAATGTTGCATTTTTGAAGACTTGTATCTTATTAACTATTTAATGAAAACATAAAAGTTATATGTTGTTGCAATCTATGGAGTAGAGTAATTAATTTGATATCAGTAAAATTTTCAAAGTTATTATAGTTGACTTTTAACCGAATTTCAAAAACTGAAAATATTTTAGTTTTCTCATAATTAAGCATTTTATTTTTCAATCTCAATCCTTAAGGAATGCATTAGCTTTGCTGAAATTAATACCTAATAATGTACTTAGTATCATAAAAAAACTACCTTACTTTTGAAGTTGTATTTTAACTCCTTTGTCTTCAAAATCAGTTTTAAACTTAGTGACATTTTGTAAAATGATGATTTTCTCCTTCACATAGACACAAAAATTCAAATGAGGGAAAATTCAGACAACTTTAAAATTTTACAAGAATATAGAGCTGTGTTTCTACTATTTGCTTGAAGAAACTCGAAATTGGTTTTCAATTTCCAAACTTAAAATAAAATTCAGAAAAATAGCATTTTCTTTGTGTTTTATGGGTCATCCATACAGATTTGACGAATGCGTGCATTCGACCATTTTAATTTTTTTTTTTTTTTTTTGAAATTCATATCCCTTAAAGCTGCATATGAAAGATGTTTAAAAACCACTTTTATTTTTTCTCTCAACTGGACCTTTGATTTTTTAGAGGTCATCAAAAGAGATTTTCGTAGTCAAAAAATTGACTTTTTGCATTTTGACCAAAATCTATTTGAATTACATTTATGATAGTTAATTTAAAGCTTTGATGTTAAAGTGCATAAGTTGATAGTCTTACATGCTGAGTTACGTAGCTGTAAGTTAATAATTAAAATAATGGCAACAGGTTGAAATTCTAGGTCAAATGTAAAAATTTTACTCATTTCAAAGGGGGATAACTCGCGTAGGGGACGGAAACACAAAATGAAATAAGGGAAAAAACTAATTACTGGAACCATGCTAAAAAGAATATGTAACTGTTGCTGTGTGTTTGTGTACCCTTTATAGATTATAGCCCCTCAAAAATCGGAAAAATGACATTTTTAGACCCCTGTAAACCAAAAGGAATGAAATGTATTTCGTCAAATATCTTATTCATGGATAAAACAAATTTCCTCAAACTCATAGCCCAATCTCAAATGCTATTGTGAATTAGACTAGATGGTCCTCTGCCCACATCTTTAAACTTAGTATGTTCTCTAAGAGCTATGTTTTTTCCTATATCACGAATGGAGAGGAAAATTCAACACAATAATTAAGGAAACATTTCAGCAAGTACTTCATAAACATGCTTTTCAGAAAATAAAACACGAAAGAAATGTTTAGTTTTGCTAAACTTACAATAAAAAGAAGTAACTAATGAAATTTTACCTTAGTTCAAGTTACTCTAGCAACAAAAATACGCTGATACCAATGATTAAAATTTAGTAGCATCTAAAAGACACTTCAATGTGTTACGTAAAAAAAATTGAGTAAATTTAGAGCATTCCCTCATCTTCAAAAAAACATCTGCAATAGAGGAAAAACTGAAATTTTCGGAAATTTTTGATTTTTTAAAGTACGATTTCGTCATCAAGAAATTCATAAACAATTACGAAATTAGAGCAGATAGTCAGTTATAGATAGTTTTTCAATCTGAATCATTTTTACTGTTATTTTTTCATTAAAAGAGCTGGAAGAGTGAATTGAAATCTGAAGTAAATTGGCAAAATTTCAATCTTTGTTAATATCTCAGATTCAAAAAAAGATCCTAATAAATTTTACTTTGCTATTTCCCAATAGATATTTGTTTATAGAATATGGAGATATTTATTTTTCAAGTGTACGTTTATAACTTATGGAGTTATTGAGTCACAAACTGTCCGCCATGAACTCTGAAAATTTAGGCTTAGCGTAAGCATCAACTTCTAATTTCAATAACAAAGCAATAAACCGTTTTTAAACTTCCATCCTTTGCATTCCCTCATAGATATGCATGGTTTACCTAAATAAAAATTTTCATTGAAATCTGTGACATGTCAGCCACAGCTGATTTGCTCATTTCGCATGGAATAACCCACTCATAATAAAATCGCCAGGAGCTACACAATAAAGCCATTCACAGCGCCACCTGGGAGCAAAACTCGGAGTTAGAGCTCTTACCTTAGAAACCGCATGAGGTACGGGCTAAAAATTCACAGCTGCTGAGCATTATCAAATTAACGAAGAAAAGACATCTTCCGCACAATAATGTTAAAAATATTTGTACTCAAAATGAATTCCAGCTACAAGTCTTCTAATGTGGTGGTGGCTTAAAAACCCTCCATGCTCCTCTGACCCGAAAATTAGACCTCTTTAGGAAGAATACATCACACAGCAAGTGTATGCAACCTATCCACCAACACTATTGAAACCTTGAAACCGTATTACCTATATGCTTATGCTGACGTATCACCTTTCATTCTGTACAATGCGCAGTGAGAAGTGCAGTCCCGATTCCAAGTGTGTATTTCTCATGAAATACACCATTTTGAGCATTACAGTCAAGCTTCAAAAATTTTCATTTATGATTTAGATTCTAACATCGCATTTTTAAATTTTCTTAAAGCTATTAAATGATTTACCTAACGGTTACAATGTTTACTAAGGGACCCTTATAGCTGTACATAAAGAGTAATAAGTAGTCGTTAGTGTTAGTTAATTTTCGAAACTCAAGGAAAATATGGAGCTTTAATTTTACCAGTTTTTTTTTTTCTCTTCTCCCTGGAAAACCCGAAACTCTATCACCCCTGGGAATAGCGGGGAATATATCTATCTTCAAGAATTTCTGGACATATTATGTATGTGATTGCATATACGTATTGTGCATAGTGGATTACTGGGAGTATATCCTCATAAAAATTCATGGGAACATCACTGGCTGGTACCTCAGAGTGTTTGGTACAAGTAAAACCAAAAAAACGCTTGAAAAGAATCATTGGATGAGTCCAGATCGACATTTAATTTTACTGTAATTTACTTCGACAAATACATTTTCTAGTTATAATCAGCAACTTATTTATTCGTGTTCTTAGTTTAAGCAATATGAGTAAATAATTCAGTTTTAATTGTTAGTTTTTTATATAGTGAAATAAAATTTTACGAGATAAATATTTGGATTTTCAACATTTCCATTTTTCGAAAAGTTTTTGGGTATTAATGTTTCACAAATATTAGATACAGATTCATTGCTTGTGTTTTAATTTGCATTATGCATAGCCCTCTGATTATTCTGTTCATTAACATGTAAGAAAATCAAGCATGACGTGTTCAAGCGTATTATGCACTGATGTTATAACTAACTTGATTTTTTAGTGCGTATAAGGGGGGGGGGGGCGAAAAAACTTTCGCTCCGGGCGTCGTCAGCTCTTTGGACGGCCCTGTCTGCAGGTTTTACCACTGGCCACTTAAAATGACTTAGACATGAACTCAGTTGTAAGGGTACTACATGTGCACTTAGTGTAAAAACATGCAGGTCCCACCCAGTCATATTCTAGTTTGCCAGGATTTACATAAGAGGAACAAAAATGTTTTCTTCTTGCTGTCGGTTTTCCGAGCAATTTTTGGCTCATGGTCCTGGTAGTATTAGAAACAATAGTAACAACGAAAACATGATTGGATCGATTCGAAAGCTTTTTATTTTTCTCTACTAAACCGAATAAGGTATGAAACGAAAACAAAGCATTAAATCCTGTATTTAGCTTGCTCTAGACTTATTCAGAATGTGTATATGGATCTATGTGATAAAAGTTGTTTGTCTATCTGTTAATAACCTATAGATGGAAAAAAAAACAATCGTTTACAACTTATCTGAGCAAGTCAATTTAAAAAGCATTTTGAGGCTTGAAACATAAATTTTTTTCGTTTATTAAGATGTTTCTGCAAACTATATTTTTTACTTTTTTAGTCCTGCAGTTTCCTTAAGAAGGCATCCATTGTCTCCCATTTCGCAATTTTCTTTATTTTGTGTTACTTTTATCACAATTGTTTCATAGATCAATCATTAGAGATTTATTGGCAAATTTTCCTTCTTTCTATTTTTATAAACTTGCACCTCTTTTATGAACTCTTGCACGTGTACAAGAAATAAACATATCATCATCTATTTACGACAGGTAATGAGGTTTCAGCCTTGTACTTGACCTTGGGTCGTTAATGAAAGTCCTCGTCATCAGTCATTGCTTTTTTTATTATTAAGAATGCGTCATATGTCAATGTCTAATCACTATCTGTCGTATGCCAATTTATTCTCGTTATAGAAATGTCTATCGTAAACTCAATTTCATGTTTTTTCTCCAAGAAAGGTATCATTCGGAAACATAGTTTCTCGGTTAAAAACGTTTATTTGAATTTCCATTTTGTCAGTCAAAAATATTGACATGAATTCAGGCACTTAAAAGAAAAGGGATGTCGTAAAACTTGAACTTTTATTGAAAACATTTCTAAATCATTCTGTACTACAGCACCTTCCAGGGCTACTTGGACCCATCTCTTCCCGTGAAAGAAGTGTGGGTTTCTCTTATCTTTTGTACTATGGTTGTTTCAAAATTTTTTGATTGTATCAACTACGCCATTTTACAGGTTTCAATGGATCCTATTCACCTGACGTCACTGCGGGTCAAAAACGTCACTGCGGTGCATTGTGGGAACTGTAGCAGACAAAAATCCGGTACTACAGCGTATAATAACACTTGCTTTATTGATGCGGTTTATCAACTCATCTTTCCATTTTTCAATAAGAACTTTTGGAAGTTTTTAACTAAGAAACGTTGTAAAAGAATGATGAATGATTTATTTAATACGAAATACTTTCTTTATTACCGTATTTTCATGGGTTTAAGCCTCTTTGGTCCCTTATCAGAAACATGGTGAAAACTCGAATTCTCTTTTTACTTTTCCCTTTTCTCGGCATTTTTCATGCAGTCTTAAGTCTGTATAAGCCCTAAGCATGTTCATGATGCGTATGAAATCCATTAATTCCTAAACAAAACGAGTTTTTTTAGCACTACTAACACTGCGTAGTTTAGTTGGTCAAAATACCCGCAGACCGAGAGCTGATGGGACCTTTGTCAAACCGTGAATAGGGTCCGTTATCTCTCCGTGAATAGGGTCCGTAGCTACAAATTCCATTTTAGTTGATTCATCGTTTACTAATATTCTTGTTGAAAGCTGTATGATTATCTGAATGACACCCCCCGCTTTCTCAATTTACCTACATACCCGTCATTTGGGGAATCAAGGGGGGAGGAGACAATTGACCACTCTGGATTTTTAAAACATAATGCAATTATGTATTTTGCTTTTTTTCCTTTAAAATGCATTCAATTTATACCCTCTGTCCCCCCAATGAAATAAAAATCATCATCATCATTGATGGTGCTACAGTCTCTCAAGAGCCTCGACCTCCTTCAAGACCTTTCGCCTTTCCACACGACATGTTGCCTTTTGCTTCCAGTTTTTTTCAGTCGCGTTAAATGTTCTTCAACTTGGTCTCTCCGTCTGAATTTTGGGCTTCCTCTCTTTCTTAATTGAAAAATACTCCTCTGAATCACAATTTTGAGGAAAATATTTTCAGAGTTGTCATTTACGTAGTAGAATATATTTCTACGTTAGCGTTCAATTGAAAAATATTTTTTGAATTAATGCTTATTTGGAAAAACACTCTCTAATTTTGTTTGATGAAAAATATGCTGTTAAATCTACAGTAAAGAATTATTATGAAAATACTATTAATCATTTTTAACCGATTAAAAACATTTCTTGGAATCAGCGTCTCTTTGAATAAACTGCGCGTCCTAACTACTACTAATAGGAATAACCTCTTACCAGCTATTTTATGCATACCATGTTATACATAATAATCTATTATCCTTAACAATAGGGTTGCTAGAGTAATGCATATTGAAAACGAAGATTAAGTTTAAAAAAATACTCGTTACACCACATTTCTTGCATAAAAAGATTAAAAATTAAAAAAAACAGTCTGGAATGGAGATTTAAGCTCATAGTCAGAATTCTAGTATTCGAAGCAGCGTACGTATTTTTTTTCTAAAGTAGTTGAAAAATAAAAGTTTAATTAACCTTAGTAAACAATTAAAAAACGGAAGAGCATGCAATTTTATTTGTGATAATTTCCCTATCAGACAACGCCTCAATAAACAGTATTACTTTTAACAGCAGATTTACCTCGCTTGCTCTAAAAACAGTAAATCTGTAAAAGGAGAGAAAGAATATTATACAACTTAGTGGAAAAAAACCTTCCTTCCTTTCTTCATTCAATTAAATTTCTTCAAAAGCTATCTATACTAATAATAGCTGAAGAGTTTGTTTGTTTGTTTGTTTGAACGCGCTAATCACAGGAATTACTGGTTCGAATTGAAAAATTCTTTCTGCGTTGAATAGACCATTTATTGAGGAATGCTGTAGGTATTTTTAAAATCAGATTGAAATCTTTGTAATTGCAAATTAAATGTTTAATTAATTGTTTAATTCTATGAATTCCTAATAGATGGCTGGGTAAGTTTAGTTCTATAAATTCCTAATAGATGGTAATAGATGATGGGGTAAGTTGTTTTGCAATTTTAAGTGTGTATCTAGAACTAACGGCTGCGAAAATAGAGGTGTTGTTAGGTAGAAGAAAAAGAGGTATGTAAGTTTGTGTTTCTTGTGAAAATCCATACTTTACGACAAAACAAATTTCGCGTATTGGTTCTTTGATGCTCAGGGATTCACATAGGTGAGATTTAAAGCTTTTAAAAAAATCCAAAGAGGTTTACATTTTAAATTTTGAGTAAAATTGCTCTTTTCTTCACGTTTACGAGAAATTTTACGCATTTTTTTTTCTTTTATCTGAGTCTGATTTTTGAACTTGAGCCGTCATTTGACACAACTTATATTTTTGAGTAGATCATGCAACGCTGAGCAACATAGCTAGTTATGCTATAAAATTTCAATGACGTACTACATGGTTTGTGTTTTGTTGAAGGCTTTCAATAAATAAAGCTACTCCAGTTCAGACTTGTTTGAGCTCCAGTAAAAGGTTTGTTAAGCTTTTTTTTTTTTTTTTTTGTATCCCAGCAGACGAGAAAACATTTTTTTTATGTGGTAAAGGTAAGTTCGTTCTTAAAACCAAACGCAAAAAGTAAAATCTCAACAAAAATAACAGAGTTATAGAAGCGAAATGCACTCGCTACTGTGGTGTAACATAAAATTCAAAAAGAAAAAAAAGTCAAAGCATTTAACTTTCATGCGAAAGCAACTGGAAGAACACTTGCATAATTCAAATTTTCAGATTTTTTATTAAATTCACAGAACTCCCATCGTCTATATAACTTTTAAAACTAACAGTCATGCTGAATAAGATATCAGTGAAATTGAACTTGTGCAATTTGTTACGCTAAAGTTTACCCTACGCTGCAACAGTGAATAGAAAAAGAAGTCTTATTGCAGAAAGTAGAATAGAAGTGCTAACGTAGAATCGTTAAACAGACTTTGAAAAATTTCGTTTATTCTTTCTCGCATTTTTCCTGAGATTTTCTTCAATCAAAAGGGAGTAAATTTGCAACGCGTGTACCATCGAAGCACGAAACATTTCGAAGCTGTCAAGCATAATTCTCCTTAAAAGTTTCAATAAAGTTTACAAATAAAAACAATCTTCTACTTATTAAACTGCACCTTCTTAACTCCATACCGTACAGACAGAAATGTGCCCCTAAAAGAGAAAGCTTAAAACGTCCTTTGTCATGTTGGACACAAATCTCAACCTTGAAGTTTCACTAACAAAATGTCCTTCCTAACAGTTAACAGAAAGAGATGATCGCTTAGAAAAAAAACTTCAAATTTCAGTAAACCGTAATCTAATATTTTTCAGAATTTCCTCTATATCAGTGGATTCTTTAATTTATGGACTTGCTGTGTCTGTTTAGATTTTTCCTAATCTCACTTCGACTAATCTTCACTCTAATTCGATTGGTATTCACCACACTTCTAGTATTTTTATGTACACGAAAGTTGTTGCTCGAGCTGTACTTGGTATTTGGAGCTTCTCTTATCAACGCTTTATTCTTATAGATAACTTTTTCTAAGCTGTTCCAATATCGGAAGGAAACACTTTTTTGCATTTTGATAAATCCATGTTTAAGCTACAATTATAGCTACTATGATCACAAAGCGGAGACTTTCAAGCGCGTTACCATTTTTTATTTTCATTTTATTTATTTATTTTGAATAAAAGAGGATCGAGAATAAGATGTCATTAATGCAACTTATGTTAGTGCAAATTACTAACCCAGCTGAAGTTTTCTCCTATTGAGATGTAGTGCAGTCCTCATATGCATATTTTGTAACATACTAAGATTGGCAGTTTGGCTAAACACCTAAATTTCTTTCGCGTGGGTTTAACGTGATCCTCCGATTGGCCTTTCTGAGCCTCATGTACAGATAACCACAACTTTGTATTTTTAATGTAAATCCTTTGTGTTATTTAACTAATGGTTAGCTAATTTTAACTAATGGCTAACTAATTTTAATTAATGATGAGCTAATTTTAAATAATAATAATTCAACAACTTTAATTTTGTCTTAATAAATATTTCTTCCCTTTTTTGCCCAAAATATGTTTTTCTAAAATATGTCACGACAATATTATTGAGATACTCATGATAAAGGATTTTGATAGTGCGATTTTCATGTTAAGTCTTAAGAACATTTTTTTCAAATTTTAAATCTACTTTCTATACTTTGTTTCATTTATTTTATTCTAAAAACACTTTCAGCTGTGTCTAATCATACGAGTTATTGATAAAATGAAGACATTTTTACGATAAATACTCCTTCCAGAATTTATAGGATGTAGTTCATATATCACCTGTTACAGATTTTGCCAAGAGTATGTGGGAAGTAGTACAGGGTGATTCTAAAGTGTTTTTACAAAGATGAGTAAGCACTCCTCCATCCGACCGACAGTCACATTAGAACATAGAGTCGCATTCCATTTTGAGAGGCAGAAAAGAGGAAAGTAGGAAATGATCCTGCGAGATTCAGCAATACAAGTAATCGCTTCTGATGCCATTTTGTATATGCCTACGTAGCATATCTCCAACGACTATCAAGAATTTATCGCAAGAAAACGTCCACTGAAACGAATCAACATATTACATTTTGTTGGTACCGGATCAATCAGAGTGAGCGTCCTTTAAAAACGGCACAACATCACCGGTATGATCAGTGCAACGACACGCGGTGGTCGGCATTTTCAGCACTTCTTATGAGCTTTTATATTAAAAAAAAACTGATTGTGCAACTTTTGGTGTCCTTTATTCGCGTTACCAACACTGTTGTAAGGTTAAGTTTTAAAACCAATGGGCTCCATCCCTTGCTCATTTCGCTCGCCACCTAAGGTGGCTAAGTGCCGCTTCGTTTGGTTCACAATTGAATATTTCAATGCTTTTTCCCCTGGATATCCTGTAGACATCCTGCATGTTCTGTAGACTGAATTCATCAATTCATATCTCAGCCCCTTAAGGTTTAGAGGAGTGAGGCAGGGCTAAACAGATTCTCCTTTGTTGTCCTGTACAAAGCAGTACCGGTATTGACCTGGTAGACAATGGCAGTTTGGAGGAGATAGGGTTACAGACACCGCACACAGATTTTAATAGTAGATTCTTCTGTTCTGCCTCTTAGAAGAGAATGCGACCCATGTTCCTAAGTAATAATTTATCTCATTTCACTGGGTATTATCACCCTTCTAAAAGCAACTTAGAATCACCGTATATAATATACACACACGAGGTTCATTCAATAATTAAAGAGACAAATTGGTGTAAGAAAAGACTGTTGGTAGTACCAGTTTTATACATTTGTAATCTTCAGTTGGTATCCTGGTATGAGTTCTAAGCAGCTGATTGATCAACATTGCTCAAAATTAAGTTCAACGGTATTGGGTCTGCTTGAAAATTCTGCAATTTGATTCGTTTTTTGATTGCTGAAGTTGAAAAACCGGCTAATATATACTCTAGAATGACTAAAGTGTATGGTAAAAATTTTATGGACTGTGGAGAGTGTTACCAGTGGGTAGAACAGTTCAAAAGTTATCGAGAATCAGTGTCTAAAGACTCGTTCTGGCCGGTCTGTTGAAGGTGTGTTACATTGCAATTATATGGAGGAATAGCGTACAATTAACAGCCAGTATTACTCAGATATGCTTTTAAAGAAAGTTAAGCCAGCCAAGAGAGAAACGTCGTGGATCGCAAAGGAAAGATGTGATTCTATAGCAAGACAACGCATGCCCTTACGTGGCTCGATAAACCAGTGAAACCATGGATAAAATTGGTTGGGGGGGGGGGGCACCCTCTTATTTCCATTTCTTTGGTCCCCTGAAGGAAGCATTACGTGCCAAGAAGTTTCAGAATAATGATGATGTCAAAAAAATTATGGGAAATTGGCTCCGACAGCAAGAAAAAGGTTCTTTGCAACTAGTATAAAAAAGCTAGTTACCCGTTGGCACAAGTTCAGTAAGTATTAATGGGGATCATGTTAAAAAGTAGTAGAAGTCTTATTTTGCACAAATAATAAGTTTTCTCAACTTTAGTTTGTCACTTTAATTATTGAATGACATCCCTATATAGATAGATAGTTAGATCGATTGATATGTGTGTGTGAAGTTTTGAAAATAATTGGTTTTTACAATGGAGCAGGATACACAATATAGTTATTCCTAAGAAAAAAAAATTCTGGCGTACAGTTCGACTCAATACTTTCAAGAACAAACTTATGAATTAAGAGTAATCGGATAAAAATTTAACTGCTAAAAATGTTTTTAATACGAGGAGAATACTTCTGTATCTCATACGCAGTCGTTAATAAAAGAAGAAAAATTGCAGAAAATGCTTAAATGTGCTTCACAACAAACATTAGTAAGTTTTTTAAAATTATTTTTTTCTTTTAGGAGTGGGTAAAAGTACCATGGCATCGAGATTTGACAAAGATGCTTTTTCGAAATTCCTTAGAGGCACTGCAATCGCAAATTATAAAATGTAAGTATGAATTGCTTTTTGGTTGATGTTCATCACATATGTCAATTACATAAACTTTGAAACTACTATAATACAGTATACAGGGTGGTCTCAAAGAAACCTTCTTCTAATATTTGAAATCCTTTTAACCAATCCGACCGATATTTCAGCCGTGGTTGTTTAAAGGTACGCGATGGAGATTGTAATGATTTTAAATAGCGCAGAGTTCACGGTTACAGTGAGAGCATTTCAAAATTTTCGAATGTCAATGCCCCGTTTCCTTACGTTAATTGCTCAGCGTATTGAAAAACCACAAAAGACGTAAGAACGATTGGCGTGTGACGAAAATTACCGGAAGTAAAACATTTTCAAAACGACAAATGACACCACATTGGACGAATAACTTTGACGCACTTTGCATAATTTCATAGTTATACAGTACTAGAAGCTCTAGTCACAGAAAACTTAGTGCAAAGCATTGTTTGTGGAAAAAACATTTAAATGCCGTGTGAGAAGATTTTCTGTCAGATTCCCAAATGTGCCAGCAAGTTAATGCGTACCTCTTTAGTTACACGTCAATCGTTCCAATGTCCTGTGGTCGTTTAGCATGCTGATCGAATTCATCATGGAAAAAGTGAAGGTTGCCAATAAAAATTTTTAAAACTCTCTCACTTCAACTCTCTCTCTCTCTCTGTTGCCGTAAGTTCGCTGCTCTGTTTAAAATTATCAATCTTCTGCTCGTACAGTTGTAGTCAAAATTATAAGGACAAAAGGAAAACGCAACACATCTTCGCTGCATTTTGTCGGAAAGTTATGCAAATTTTATGAGATTAGTAAGTCATAATAGTAAATTATTTTTTTTATAACTTTTATTGGGAATGCAAACGGATTTCTTATTCACAGAAGGAAGTTTCAGCTTAATGGACAAAATTAAAAATACAATTTGATTTGAGTGTTCTAAAAAGCAAAATTTCGGGTCACGGCACCGGTAACAGACAAGGGTCCAGTAACAGACAGTCGTAAGTTTGGATTTAAATAATAAGAATGTAGGCGGGTAAAACTAATGTTGCTGCGACTCATGAATACAGTGGAACCATCTGGTGAATTTTATGAGCCAGTTGGAATTTACAAGGCAGTAGTGGAAGATTATGAAGAGCCACCACGAGGTCTACCGGTGTTTCATGTTCATTTGAATTTAATGAGGTTTTAGATCTAAAATAAAGAACTTTTGCACATTTTGAGGAGAAAAGGGGTACTCTGTCCATTTTCCGTCCTTTCCTCATCCTATCTGTTGATGGGAATCATCAGAGTTGTCGGTGTGTGTTACTGGGTACTGGGGGGATCGGACCTTTTTTCGAAATTGAGCAAATAAAAACAGAATAAACTAATTCAGAGGATCCAGAAGCAACCAAACGTTAGATGAGATGTAGTAGCATGAGAGAGAAATAGTTTTAAAAGTCTAAATACATTAAAAGGCCCAAAAAATTGGGTTAATCTGAGAGCGATGTCTTAAGCATGTCTGTTACTGGTGCCGTTACTCTAAATGTTTTCTGCTCTGCAAACTGCGCTACATAGCGATATAAAGCTTACTGAGCGATTGGAGCAGTCACATTTTATTTTCACAGCCATCCTGCTAGGTACAAAACGCAAAGAATTTGCGAAAAGGAAAATGGTTGCTTTAAAAATTTCATGACGTACTGTACGTCAAATTGCAACAACTAAAGATCAGTTATTTAAAGCTTTCTCAAAAATTCCGGCAAATAATGTCGACAAAGACGAAAAGGTATTAAATCTTCTGTTTCAGTATGTGTGAAACTAATGAGGATAAAACAAGCTTGTACCTAAAAAATAAACATCAAGATACATTAGATGGGAATTCAAGTTACGATGCAGTTCTCGAATAGTTAACTTTTACAAAAAGAGAAATAGTTCCATTCTGTGATACTAATATCATGACAGACTCTTAAAAAAGTTCATAAGAGATCAAGGGTTGAGCGTGACAAAAATGTGCTGTTATGGGTAAAAAGTGGGATAGTGTAATGTTTTTCGATGAGTAAAAGTTTAATTTGGATGGACTAGATGGGTTACTTCTGGTACCATCTCTGTGAAGAAGAAAAAAGTCTCAAAGCGTACATTTGGAGGCGGGTAAGTTATGGTTTGAGGAAGTTTCGCAACGAACGGAAACTGTACCGATATTTTTTGTGCAGGGCAGAATGAGTTTTGAGAGTAATGTTGATGTAATGAGGAATATTTTTTTAACCAAAATCACCGTTAATTTCGAGTCTAAACTATTTCTCTAGCAGAATAATGCCTAATTACACGTTTCACAAATCTCAAAATCCTTGCTTGATGCTTATTCCGTGAAATTACTGAACTGGTCCAATAAAAGGCTCTTTGTAAGTTTAATGGAAACTTAGTGAGCTAGACTTTTTTTTATCAATCATGGCAAAACTTTTATGTTTCGTATTTTCAAATGTTCTGCATTCCACAATGATTTCTAGCATAAAAAGGCATTTTGCGTATAAATTTCACCGAATTATTTCAGAATTTGTGTTTTTTTTCTCTGTGCAATTTTTCTGCTGTCCTCATAACCACTGACCACCACTGTAGTTTTAAATAACCAGGTGCAAAATGACGTGAATTGGCCACACAGGTCGTGCGATTTGATCTAGCTATATTTTTTCTATTATAATTTCCTGAAGTTATATTTCTATACAAATAAGCAGCAATCTATCGATGACTTTAAAATCAGCAAAACCAAAGCCATCGGTCAAATTTAGCCGGTTCTATGCAGCAAAGTCATTGAAAATTGGACCATTTAGATCCGTGCCACCGTGAAATGGTGCGGTAGATAAATACACAATGTTATAGTTCATACAAAATGGCCTGCATGGATCTTTTAAATAAAAGAACAATTAGCGTTAATACCTCATGCATAGTTTGTTTTATTCCACTTAAACATCTGCCCGCTCATATTGAAAGACCACATATATTTCCTCACTTTTGAATTTACAATGTTGCAAATGTCGCGGTTGCTAAAGCCCTAAAGATATAAGGATCCAGTAGGACACCAAAAACAAAGTGCATATGAAACAAAATTTTACTTAGCTTAACTTATCTGTAGTTAGTAATTTTGAATGCCGCATTATTGCTTTTTCCTATCAATCTGAGTTGTAAAGCAGCAGCATATCTCAAAAAAATATTTTTTGAGACTTCAATTTTTAATAATAGCAAGAAAATGTTTTATTACCTTTTGACAAAACTTGACAAATTATTGCGTTTGGCTACGTGATCGTAAAACGACTTAGATTTTATTGAAAGAAAAAGCACTTGTGACTCGAAAACACTCATTTTAAGACTAACAGTCAAAGAACCCTCAAAACTATATTGCGTCTGTCACCCAAATATTCAAAGCCACAACTGCGTGCCATACAAATATCACAGTGCAATGACCATCAGCGTAGCTTTAAAACCCTGAAAGGAAATGCTTTACTTTCACGAAAGCATTAATTTAGACTAGGTAGAAATTAATAGGTGTTTCAACTGATCCACATACGGATAATTGACGACTTACTATGTACATCTATAGACACTGAAATTTCTAATAGACAGATAAGAACTTATATACGTTATTGCAGGAGTTGAATATTGCACAAATTAGACTATTGCTTGTCAAAATAAAAACGTTTTTTTAAAAACGCAATAAGTAAAATATGTTTATTCACATTTCTTCATGATGCAAGGACATTCTCACAAGGTTGTCGAGCTCCCAGGAATTCAAAAGATTTTTCTACTTTTTTACGTTTCGTAGAATTGTGCTTGGTTCGCAGAGATTTCTGGGAAATACAAAATTATGTAAAACAGCGTTTGGATGTTAAAACATGATTTGTTTAGACACAAGAATACGCTGTAAAAGTTAGAACGTAATGCGTGGAAGTTTTGGAGATAAAATCTGAAACTCTCTTTCTCTCTCTCTCTTGAAAGGCATTGCAGTCATTTAGAGTACCTTTGAGCCATGTCGTTAACAGTGCGCCACTTCAAATTATTTGTGCACGCTCCTGGTAAATTGATGAAATAAGCTTTCTACTCTACTTTTCACAAAAAAAAATTTTTGGTAATTGCTAATTGCATGGGTCAATAGTTTTGAAAAACATTTTGGAAGCTACAAGGGACTTTCAAAAAGTAAGGTTACAAGCCCATGCAGCATAAAAGTTTATCAGGTACTGCAACAAATGTATTCAATGCAATGAGACAAAAGTATAGATTACTTCCCTACATAGTCACCATACTTATCGAGGCATTTGTTCCAGTGGCACACCCAATTCGTTAAGGGGTCACAGTACCTTTCAAACATTTTTTTAAAATTTAAGTAAATTTTATATTTTTTTGAAACCATAACATGCATACTTATTTCTTAATCAATAATTTATTTTCAAAATTTAAAAATATTGCCTACTTTTTTTAAAAATTCAAAAAATTGAAGAAAATTTCAAGTTTTTGAAATCTTTAAGTTTTTTTTTTATTTTTGCACTAATTAATTTTTTTTTTTTTTTGCTAAAATTTTCGGCTACTTTGCCGAAAACAGCGAAGTAGAATCATGGGATACCACGTGACGAGGGAGGAATCAAGTGCCTTCTTGTGAAAAACAGACAATACTCCCTTGCAAATATTCTCTACAAGTTTTTGAGCATTAGTCGAGCTTCGGTCGAGCACGCAGAAAGAATAATCTGTTTTCTTCCAAGTCGAGTAAATTTTGTGTTGAACGTTTTGAAGCTTATTGTGAATAAATAATACTTGTTTAAGAAAAAACAAATATATAAAAATGAGCAGAATTTTATCCTTTTTTAAAAATTGTATTTGTATGAACTGGAATGTTATTAAAATTTTTTGCACGTTAAAAATAAATCCAAACTTGGCGACGGGGCAAGTTTACGCGTTGAACGTCGGAGCACCTTTACGATCGTTCTTACTGTGTCTTATGTAAACGTGCCTCTGCTATTTTTTTTCGCTCCAAACTGTCTGAAACATTTTTAGTATTATCCGGCTATTTAGTTTTGAAAATTACCATTTAATTTTTAATTAAGTTACACGTTCGTATCTTATAACTTACAATCACATAGTGCTGTCTTCATGCACTTTCAGCTTTAACTTTATACACTGTTCAGTCTGTAATAAATTTGCTTTATTTTAGTGACGGTAAGACATAATGCTCAAAACACTAACAGAACTACGTTAGGTGTCAAAATAAATATGCGAAAACGTGTCCCGTGTCCGGGGCAAGTTTACGCAACCGACTTGGCCTAAAAAATACTTTTTTTTTAACGGTTAAAAACACAAGCTGAGCAACAACTGAATGTACCAATTTTGACACCATTAGCTGTTTCATAAAACCGCAATGCCTAAAATTTCCTAAATTAAAACATAAAAATTAGAAAATTAATTGAAAAAAATCCGCTTAAACGTGTCCCGGTCTACCTATCCTACATTTATTCCTTCTCAAAGAAGTTTATGCCACTTAAAACAACGAAAGTAAAAATCCAGGTTTTGTTGTAAGACATTTTATCCACATTTTAATCTGAAATTATCTTAGACAATATATGCAAGCAGGAAAAAGGCTAGCAATCTTATTTTCTTACTCTAAACTTCATTTCGTTAACTCTGGGGAACTCTATTTCTTGAGCTAAAGCGCAATGTGAAAATTGTTCATATGAAACACTCTCCAATATTGCTTTTTCACCTAAGCGTAAAACACATAAATTTTGCACGCCTGAACTTAATGTAATATTTACTTGTACGTAGATACATATCTTAACAATTATCAGAGTATAAATTCTAGTTTTATTTCCAGGCATTAACTCTTATTTCTGTTGTGGTGCAAAATTATTTCATGTACATAACAATTTTTAATAAGTCGTTTTGTTTCTGAGAAAATACCACCTTGCATAAAGCTATATCTTTACCCTGAGACTGACTCGTAAAAATCAGTAACATCATATTTCTGTTGAGAGCTTTAAATATTGGGATGTGCATTGCTCTAAATTGACCATAAAACGTTTATGCTCAGCCTGAAGAGTGTCTTAAATGTCTAAAGATGTGATAGAAAAAAGGGTAAAATTCCTGTTGTTCAGTATTCATGGTGTTCAGCAAAGCAGAAATTATATATTCTCAACAGAAACCATTTTTATTTCGTACACCGTATCAGATGTAACTTCGTAAATATTACATCACTGTCTGAGCTAACAATCCGAGCTGGTTTAAGAAATGAGTTCTGTTGGGAAATGGCGTTTCACGCATTCGTTGCGATTCGGAAGAAACTTATTTTTATAGTCCAAAGAGTTTCTGTCTAAGATTTGCATCAATAACTTCACTACATGAGAAGTTAACTCCTCTTCGATTTCAGCGGTTCGATGGTTTACTTTGACTCTCCAGTGGAACATTTCTCTAAACGTGGCAAAATTTCTATCGATCTACACCAGATTATGGAAACTGTACTAATGATTAATGGTAAAATGATAATGGTAAAACGGCTTCAAGGCACATTTTACTTAGTCCAATACATTTTATTTTTTATTAATATAAAACTCTGATCTATTAAATGACATTTGTTAATCTGCTTCATATTAAGGAATCTGCATAAATGATTTGTTGGTTTCACGCCTGATTTTACCAAGCATAATAAATTTTACTTTCATACATGCAAAACTATGACTTTTTTAGATGATCTGCATAGATTTACATCTAATAATGGAACTTGCATGAATGGCTTGCTACTTTCAAACCAAACTTAGCATAGTATGATAAATTAAAACACTTATAAACACAGAAGTTGACCGTTTATAAGGCCTATAAGAGTGAGTGAAACACAAATAATAATAATAATAATGAATAAATAAACTTATATGTTCACTAAGTTTTAGAAACATGTTTAACACCCGAACATTTATTCCTCTCTCGCGCACGGTTCGCATGCTCAAACTTCAACAGCAGTGATACGATGCTTCTACTTTTGCAATGTTTCGAGCGACGTGGTATTTGATTGAGAGAGAAAGAAACTTGTGTAAGTTAACCACTTGCGGTGCAGCACTTCAGTTGTCAACATAAACAGATGGCCAACTTTTAGAGGTTGATAAATATGAAATAAGACTAATTCTGTACCTGGCAAAAGTGGACAACTTATTAGACAGGTGGTCAACTTTACAAGTTTTACTATACTTCGGGAGAAGCAGTAAGTTACCGCCCTTAAGCAGAGGCTAAGGATAAATCACATGATGTGGTTCTGCCTTAGCCCTGGTTTAAGGGCGGTAACTTATTGCTTATTACCTAAGCTTTTACCTTCATTTTCGGTAACTTATTGCTTATTACCTAAGATTTTACCTTCATTTTCCAGTTGAACCGCACCATTGCTTGCTTACACTCACTAGTGTACTAAACTAATTTTAGCTACCAGTTTGCTGGAAATCTCAGCTTCAATGAGATAACATCTGACTCGAGCTCGGTTATTGAATATTCTAGAATGATGAGTCCGTAACAAAGTCGAAACTGCAGTCTTTGAATGTTGTAACCGGTATGTCGGCATGTTGCAGGTACTTCGTGCGAATCTACATAATTTTCGTATTCATTAATACTCATTAATAAAAAGTACTTTGAAATTCGATGAATAATTTGCGCTAACTCTACATTCGCGAAACTTAATAACAGACAATAGACATTTAGTTAAGATACTAAATGAGTGCATTTGAAAGTGTTACCTGCAAATATTTTATTAATTTGGTTGTATTCAGTTTAGAAACATTCATAAATTCACTACAGAAAAATCAAATTAAAAAAAAAAAGAAAAAATCACGTTCAAGAAAATTTATTACTCTCATAAGTTCTCTATCAAACAAGTATTTAATGAATAGCTCTTGGGTCTGGGCGCAAGATTCCAAATAGTAATGCAGAATGTTGATGTAGTTAGGGCAAAAATTTCCATTGTATAGTGCAAAAATGTAGTTATATACTCATTGCTATTATTCAATTACTAATTCTCTGTCGATGGTCTTCATACTAGACGAGTTTTTAGCACATTTTAAAACAAGCTAAATGATGATACAGCATAAAAAAAGAAATCATTCTCAAATGAACGGAAAAAATGTAATAATATTCGTTACTTGACCATTTCAGATTTTCATGAAACTTTCAGAAATCTTGAAATTTGACATTTCAAACATACTTTTATTCAAAAAATCTATCATTCATTATCGACGTTTTTGAAATTCTTTAAAAAGCCCTTTTTTAACTTGTTGATAGTACTTTCAGGTATGGTACAATAGAACCTCAAAAACCCACTGTAATATGTACAAAAAAGTGACCGAGTTTGGAAAATTTTCGAGTTCGTTTTGACGCAAAAAATTAGCAGATTACTACAGATACGTGTTTCAGGGTTACAGAGAACCCCCTTTTCAACGTAAAATAGTGAGCTTCCGGATGTAGAGACATTTGGTAAAGACTTAGCTCTTAGGCATACGTTTTTGGCTTTTACCGGATGTCTTCATCCAAAAGATCCCTATTTTGCATTTATAAAATTCGCGAAATTTTCAGCTTGCAAAATTACTAATATCTTCATTTTCGAGAAAAAAGCGTCTCGCGAAAAAAAAAAAGCGCTTTTACAAAAATATGTTTTGAAAAAGAAGGCGGACACCGCTTCCCCCCTCCCTTCCCCCTCTTCAAAAAAAAAACCGCGATAGCTCAAAAAATATGTGAATAAATAAAAAAATAAGATTTATAACTAAACTGGCCTCAAAAAGTTAAGGTACAATATGTTTTTTGAAGTTCAACATAAAAAAGGGACAGTAGCAATAGAATGCATAGTTCGCATGAATAAAATAACGAACTTTAAAATCATTTATAAAAAAAAGAATGCTACCTCTTTTATTTTATGGAAAAGAACATATTTTTACGAGTCAGAAAAAATATGCAAATATCGAGCTTTCGTACTTTTGTGTGTAAGTTGTGTTGATTTTCAACTGTTGTTAGTAGTTTAGGTGACAATAGTCAATAGAGTTTCGAAAATGTCTCAGAGACGACATTTACCCGATTCGTTAACGTGGAGTGCAATTAGACGGATGGAAATAGGATGGTCGCAGGCTCATGCTGCTAGACGTCTCAATGCGTCTCGTAGTGTTGTTTAACGACTTTAGGATCGATACCAATCCGAAGATTATGTGTCCGGAAGACCTGTTCCAGGTCGACCACGAGCTACAACACCTGCAGAAGACCGTTTTCTAGTGCTTTCGGCCCGAAAGAGAAGAACCACTACTGTGCCGCAGCTCGTTGCAGACCGCATTGTAGCATCAGGAAGAAGAATCTCTGCTACTACGGTGAGAAATCTTCTTCACAATGCAGGTCTCTATGCAAGACGACCAGTTGTGTGTGTTCCCCTCAACGGACCACAGCGAAAGATCCGCTTATGCTGGGCAAGAGAACATGTTTCCTGGACCCAGCAGCAATGGGCTTCCGTGCTGTTCACAGACGAGTCCAGATTTACATTGGAGAGTGATTCAGGGCGTCTACTGATCTGGAGGGAAAAGCGCAATAGATACCATCCATCCAACACTGTTGAAAGACCACAGTTATAGAGGTGGTGCAATCATGGTTTGGCCAGGGATCATGCTCGGTGGTCACACTGACCTGCATGTGTTCCATGAAGTAACTCTGACTGATCTGAGACCGGGATGAGGTCCTTGATCCATATGTCCGCCCATATGCTGGTGCTATTGGTAATGACTTACTTGATTCTGATGGATTATAATGCACGACCTCACCGAGCTAGGATTTTTGAGGAGTATCTTGATTATCACGGTTTGGGACGAATGAAATGGCCAGCTCGATCTCCAGACCAGAATTCGATAGAACATCTTTGCAACTATCTTGACAGACAGGTTGATGCTTTAAATCCTCCTCCAAGGTCGTTACATGAGCTGGCGCAAGGTTTACTCTGTGTCTCATCTTCGCTTCCTTTTCCGGTGTCCGACAATGTAATAAACGGCATGGAAAATCGGTGCTGTCAATGAATTCAAGTTAGTGGGGACACATTTTTTATTGGAAATTATTTTTGTATTGTTTCTGTGAAATTTTACTACGTAACACTTTGCTGTTCTGTTTTCTTCAAGAATGGACTTTTCCGCAAAGAATGCTTTTTTTCTTATAGATCGTTTTTGCAATTCACTTAAACAAACTTCTATGACGCATTCAATAAAAAACCATTTAATGCACATCAAAACTTTTTGTTTCTACATTTATTCATTTGCAAATTAGACGCAAAAAACTGGTTGTACCTTAACTTTCTGAAGCCAGTGTATTATAGTGTTCAAAGCTTAGCACTATGTTAATTTATATACACTAACTTAAACACTCGTCTCGTCTATAACAGTCTCGTCTACAACAGAGAAAAAATACAAAAATAACACAATGAAATCAGAGAGCAGGTCAAATTTTTAAGCGTATAGAAAAATACGGAATATGTCTTTCTGTAATTAAAAACGTGGAGGTTAGAAAGCTGTCCATCACTTTATCACCTTATCAGCTTTCATGTTATGTCACTCTCAGCTGGTTTTAGAAACCTGATAATATCCATCTTTTATTCAGAACTACAATAAACAGCAGTTTATCAGTCACTGCCAAAAGATGCCTCTTGGGGCTGAAAAATATCTTTAAAAGGAAGAGGTAGTTCGTCGAGACAAGGCAGGAAGCAAGAAAGGTCGCCGTTTCATATATATTTTTTATGTACAAAAATTTATGATTTTCGATAAGAGTTTTACATTTCTTCTCGTGCTTTTGCACTTCCTCAATTTGTTGATGCTACGTTGTACATCTTTATGAAATATGATGTCGAAAATTTCATACGATATATTTTTTAATGTAAGTGATATGTACTATCTTCAACTACGTACATAACATTGCGTTATATGGCCTTCATTGTTTTAATGCTAAGGAGTGACTTAAGGAAAATTTAGATTTATGATGAAAGATTTCTGCATATAAAATTGGTTGAAATTCCCTCTTAGTCATTAGAAGAGTTTATAAAATAAAAATAATTATTTTTGTAGTTATTTCGAATCTTCATTGTGGCAGAATGATCTTCTTTATTATTTCATTAACACTGTGCGGCAAAAAAAAAAAAAAAAAACCTTCAGAATGCATTTGACACAATTCTTGCTGATTCTTATGTAAAAAGACCCCCTAGATTCTAATATGACAATCGTTTTCCCACATCACGTCCCACGTTTTGGAAATGACGACCCCCAAATTTTTTCAGTTTTCGAGTTCCATATATTTTTATTTGGAGGGGAAGGGAGTTTTATATTAGCCATTAACGTTCTTTTGAGGGCCTAGAGAGGTGCAAAGTTTAAAAGTATGAACATTTGGAGCAAACCGAGAGACTCTCTCATAGGGGTATTTCCTTTCAAAATATCTAAAAAAAATCATTAAAGCAGATCGGTTTGTTTTACAATTTTTTCACTTATGTTTCGGCATAAAACCAGAGTGTAGGACTCCTATGAGCCGTAAGCCCAAAAAATTTCCACATTGGATTTTTTTTTAACTGGAAGCACCGCGTTTTGCATAGTTAGAGTTGCACTGCTGATCTTCAGGAAAGAACTTTCCCATAAAATTAAACTTACATTCCAAGGCATGATCATGATTAAAAATGAATTTCGGTATGTTTATGATATAGCACTAATGTATATTTATATTTCTGGGATTGCACTGCTTCTGGGGCTGTTTTTCACTATGTCAAGAAGTAATAAACGCCATCAAGAAGTATACACCATTGCCACTACTGCAAATCGCACGTTTACCGCTATCGAATGATACCATTTCCATCACCCTATTCAAACCACAACTCGGCACCTCATACAGTGTCCTCTCCAAATACAAGAGGTTTTTTGTAGTAAGTTACCGCCCTAAAGCCAGGGCTAAGGCAGAAATACTTAAAATACACCACCTGCTCAGTTATTCCATCCGAGGACTGCATCCGAGGAAATTAGCAGTCCTCGGATGGAATAACTGAGCTGGTGGTGTATTTTAAGTATTTCTGCCTTATCCCTGGTTTTAGGGCGGTAACTTACTACAAAATACCTTAGCTTTGCCATCAATCTTTGAGTTGAACCGCACCATTGCTGCGGTCGCTCATCTGGTTTGCTAATTCTGCATTAGCTACCAGTTTGTTTGGCTCTCTTTGTTCCCTTAAGAGATTTTTCGCCTCCAGCTCATGTGATTCCTATTCCGGGCTGACGAGTGCTAAAAAGCACGAAACTGTAGTAATCGGATGGAAAAACTGAGCTGGTGGTGTATTTTAAGTACGAGAGGTTTGTATTCAACAGTACTTTTTGTACAGAAATCATGTTCGTATGTAAAACACATCATTACATTGTCTGAATAAGGTGGAAGCGACAAAAGTGATCGTAAAACAAAAAACGAGCTGATGTGTACATCACATGACTTCCTTTTACGCCAATTTAATGATAATAGTGCCTTAGAGTATGCAAAGAAACATTTTAAATATTTTTAACCCAAGTTTGTTGCAAACTGAAGCAAAAACACGTTTTATACAGATTCCTTTTTCCCATAGTGGACATTTTAATGTGACTCAATGGTTAACTCTCTGAATATCGTGAACAGATTTAAAAAGAAAAAAAAAAACCACCAATGGTGTCAGGAAGTGCACAACTAGATCCCACTAGGAGTCTACCTACCAAGTTTCAACTTTCTGGGACATACAGTTTTTGAGTTATGCGAGATACATACGCACATACGGACGTCACGAGAAAAATCGTTGTAATTAATTCGGGGATAGTCAAAATGGATATTTCGGGTGTCTATACGTTTTTAGGCATATATCCACGTGTGGTTAGGTTGAAAAAAAACTCAATATTCATTCGGGGACGAGCAAAATGAAATTTAAATCCGATTTTTGGGTGAACATTTTTTTCGCGAGTACAATACTTCTTTACTTCGTAAAAAGAAGTAAAAAACATACATACGCTAGGAACGGATAACCGCCTCCTTTTTGAAGTCGGTTAAAAATGAAAAAAATTATCAACAGTAAAAATAAAGCGTAAACTAACAAAAGTTACAGAAAAAAACTATTTCTAAGCAATAGTTTAACTGTTCCATTAGTGCAATAATACTCAACACAATACAATTGACAAATTTTTCATTGACGGGTAAACTACTGTAGCCTTGAAATTTTGATAGTTTTTTGACGATGTGTGCTTTATTTACGCTGGCAATTTAATTTATTCATATTTTAGCACAAGAAATTTTTAACAATTTTGCATATCTATATAAATATGATTTATTCTATTCCCCATGTGCGGGTTCATTCAGTTAATATAACACGAATGTGCATTTGCCTCTTTTGATATGACGTAGTAGTTTAATCATAACAAAGAACACTGTGGTGTTCAGAAAAGAGGCAAAAAATTAAATAAGCAGGGTAGATACCATAAAAAATTTTGTTTTTGAATAATATTTTTGTTTGTAACAAAAGATGTGTATCACGTCTTGTGTTTCCCATAGTGTGGGCATGTTTTATGAAGCAATAGGGTAAATGAAAAAAATAAAGTATTTAACATCAAAAATAACATCTTTTAAAATGAAACTCTCAGTAATAAACTATTCCATTTTTGTTAATGAAACAATGATCACTAAGTTCACTCTCGAATCAAACGAAGTATTAAAATTATTACAATTATTATTACATTATTATTTTTTATTTATTTATTTTTATTTTATTTATTTTTTGAGTCAACAGCATATTTATGGCATTTAGTTTTTAAAAAGTGAAATGTTAAATGTGTTCAAAGTTTAAAAAAAGTCAAATTCGCGTAGTTCAAAGTGATATTTTAAAAAGGTTCTCACAAGTCGAATTTAACGAAAACTTTTTCCAGAAAACTATTCATTTTGTAAAATTTGATTGTACTTGACATAATTTTGACTGATGTTCAAACTTTCTCATTCTTAGGGTAATCGGAAATTACAAAATGGACTTAGAAATTTGGGATACTTGTGGAGAAGATCGTTTCAGATGCATGGTAAGAATTTTTAATTTTTCATTTAAGGGGGTCCGGGACACATTTTGAAAAAATTTTTATTAAATACTTTAGAGTTTTGAAATTTTTTGCACTGATTTACCATCTATTTAATAAGGAAAATCATAACAAATATTTTAAAAAAAATTTAATTCAATTTAATTTGTTTTTCTAACAAAAAATGGGTTTGCTTTAAATTGCTATAACTCAAAATATTCTTGGTCAATTTTCAAATTTTTTTCAAAAAATTATGTATAAATTGTCTAAACTTTAATTTTTATTCGGCGATTTTAAAAGTATTGATTCAATAAAAAATAAATAATATTTGAAGAAAAATTTCGAAAAATTCGAAGATACTTTTTTTTAAAAAAATAATTTTTTGCAGTGAACTTTTTTTTTAATTCGCCGAATAAAAATTAAAGTAAACTGTTTGAAAAAGATATGCTCCAAATTTCATTACTTTATCGGTTCCTGACTTATAAGAGTTTGAATGCAAGAAATCGAGAAAAATTGCAACATGGAGAAAAACGCGTTTAAAATTTTAAAGTTAAATACAGATTAGTTAGGTGCATGCAACAAAAATAATTGCATCTTTCGTTCTAATTAAGATAGAAACAATATTCAAACGTCCTTTTAAGCAGAAGAAAACGGAGTAGTTTTTCAAATGATAAAAAAAAATTGCAAAATTTGACGATTTTTGTGTCCCGGACCCCTTAATTCCTTATGGATGGAAAGTTTCCTTGAAATAAATACATAATGTTACCCAGGGGCGGACTGACCAGATCGGCTAGTCGGGGATCCCCGACTGGGCCAACTGTCAAGTGGGCCACTTCAAGCAATTTTTTCATTGAACTTGATACATTTAAATTAACACCTAGAAATTTTTAAAGTGTCATAATAAAAATTTAAAAATAAAAAAACATGTAATTCGTTTACTCTATGTAAAAAAAGCGTTTGGAAACAGGTTTACTTTTTTCATCGTAAGCAGGGACCAAAGTGAGTAGCCGAAGTTCACACGTGGGAATGCTTTCCTCCTCTCTTATCAAATTTCTCTCTGGGGGCCATGGCTCCCACATTGAATAAACGGGAGGGGGCCAGAGAAATTGGGATCCGTCGCAGACTGAAAAAGGGGCGATAAAAACTTAGATTTGTACGTCTATTAAGGTGCCTGCACCGTTAGACAAAGCGGCCCCGGGCCTTCTACCTGTTATAAATGCGTGGGTCATGCTTAGTGGTGTTTATGCATGAACGTTGGCATGCACGGGGGGGGGGGGGAGCAAAAGGACACTTGTTGGCGCGGTTCCGAGCCTGAAGGAGGTCCGAAATTTTTTTTTTATGAGGTGTGAAATATATGTAGGGACGCGGGGGTAAACAAGATAGAGGAGGGTCCGTAAAAGTCATTTTTGACGGCCCTCAAAACGTCTGTGTACGCCCCTGGTATTCACTGGTCGTGACAGATTCTACTAAATGCTGTCAGTTGGCAAGATATTTCATTGGTTTATTGTAAATTATCACTATAAGAGTATTTTAATTTCAGAATCGCATACGGGAAAGCAAGTCTAGACTACAATAAACTGAATCTGAAACAGGGTAAAATTTCGACCTAGAAGAGAGAGCTCCTGAACATAAGTGGATTTAGGACTTTTCTCCGCACGCACCCCACCTCTTAGCCGTAGGCCTTAGGTTAATGGATTTAGGACTGAATTCCAAGGTGGTGGGGGGAGCAAGGTTTTTTTTTTTTTTGAGCAATATTAGTTCTAATCACGTCCAGATTTATACTTAACGGGGTACGTAAGGTATTTCAGGCATGAGGTCCCTTTGTAGTCTTAAAGTCACCAACAATAGTCTTAAGTCTACAATTGAGGTCTTTGATGCAAGAACCAGTTTAGTCCAACCTCCAAACTTTATTTTTTTAAAATTCATTTTTGCGTGTGGAGAATATAGAAGTTCCGATTGGTGCAGCAACGGGACAAAAATGTAAGATTAGACCTCTGCCTTCTAGTAATTAATCTCATCAAAAACAACCCTGTTGTAAAAATTTCCTCGCTCACCAAACAACCACTTCACTTTAAAAAGCTTTTCGCCAAACAGGATAAACAGTTTAAAGGATCTATCCATATTACTGAAGAGTTGAAGGTGGGAGGAGGTTCTAACGGAAGTAGATGTGATGAAAGAGGAGAACAGGGAGGATGATAGTTTGGCAGATACTTGGCGGGCATACTAATAACTTTTTAAGGCTGAGGGTTTTGGGGTTTAGGATGAAGGCTTTTTTTTTTGTGCGGAAAATTTAAAGGTTTTCTTGGCAGGGAAATTTTTACAACAGGGTTGTTTTTGATGAGATTAAATTCAACTGAACATGAAACACCGGCAGACCACGTGGTAACTGTTCATAAACTTCCACCACTGCCTAGTAAATAACCGACTCATAAAATTCCCTTTGATAGCACTGGATGGTTGCACCGTATTCACGAGTCGCAGCAACATCAGTTTTACCCGCCTAAAATTCTTGTTATTTAAATCCAAACTTATGACTGTCTGTTACTGGACCTTTGTTACTGTTGAATTAAGTTTAATTGAACCGTCTTAATTCTTATCCATTTCTCAGGATGTAACATTTGTCTTTAAGCATTCTCACTTCTAAAAATATGGTTTTGGGGGTTAAGAAAATACATAATAAAGCAAAGTAATACAATCAGTGAATGAACAGTTTAATTTTTTACCAAAAAAATTTTTAGAAGTTCTTTTGTTAGATGAATTTTTAACAGTTACTTCTTCATATACATAGAGTTCTCAACCGATTTTGAATTGGTCCCTTATGTAAAATGAACCTACAATAAAAAAAAAGGAGGAGGGGAGTCAAAAAGTGATCTAAATTTTAACTTAAAGGTTAAAATTAGGCTTGCATTGAATAACGGCAGTAATCTAATCTGTCACTTGATCGATTATCAAAAATAAATCAATTTTAGCCGATTAATTGGTGTTTTTGCTTAGAATAAATAATCTTGCTAAATGAATCTTCTTTACTAATAATAAAGCTGAAAGTCTCTCTGTCTGGATGTCAGGATGTCTGTGACGCGCATAGCGCCTAGACCATTCGGCCAATTTTCATAAAATTTGGCACAAAGTTAGTTTGTAGCATGGGGGTGTGCCCCCTCGAAGCGATTTTTTCGAAAATTCGATGTGGTTCTTTTTCTATTCCAATTTTAAGAACAAAATTATCATAAGATAGACTAGTAAATTACGAAATTATCATAACGTGGAATCGTAACATGGGCACAAGCCTATTGGCGAGTATCATAACGTGGAACCGTAACATGGGTACAAGCCAATTGAAGAGAAAATTCACCACACATTATTTGTAAATATACAGCCGAACCAAAAGATCTTTTAATTTTTCTATTACGGGCAAAGCCGTGCGGGTACCACTAGTAGCCAATAAAATGCCTGAAATATTATAAATTACTCTTGCTTAGAACAAGAAAGTGTAATGAATTTATGTACCTAACCAATAGCTTCGAGCTTTTTTTTTTTCGGAAAAAATACAAATGGATAAAAAATATTTAAAAAAAAAAAAAACTTTTAGAGCGTTGATAAAGGGACGAGTTGGAGCCTTTTCCACAAGTCGAAAATGAAAAGAAAACAATTTGAAACACAAATAGCTGTCACTATTTAATTAATTGAATAGATTCCTACATAAAACATTCAGGTGATATTTTTTACGAAAAACAATTACATCACTTTCAGCAACTAGTTCAAGTCTTACATTAGTGAGATGGGCATAGAATATTTTAAATAAGAAGCAATATTATTCAACGAAGAGGGAGTCCAATTGGTTACTCTTGAGCTCATGGACAAAAGGGCACGGATAAGCTGCTGCTTATTCAAAGACCCTCCATGTACGCTAATGGTGACTGGTGGAAGCCTTCCACGTTCCAATCATATCTGGAGCTTTATTATGGAGCAGGAATTGAGTGCCTGGCTGAGGTTCAAAGCGCCCACATCCCTAGATTTCCTTCCCGTCTAATGTTAGTTTCCAAACCTAGAAAGATAACTAGTACTTTAATTTTGAGAAAAATGTCAAATTAAAACATTAATATTTCTGCATATATAACAAGCCAAAACTAATTTTATTAATTGAAAGTTAACAGAAAAAAATGCATGCAAAAACTAAAATCAAAATGGAGAAACCCCTTAGTATATATATTATATATATAAATTAAAGAATAAAACAATTATTTCAACACAGCCTAACATAAGGAAGTACATTTCAAACATTACTTAAAATCATCAAGACGAATAATTTGAGCCAACAGACCACAAAAACACACATTTGAAGAAAGCCCCGCCAGTAATTTGATTTATTTGTACCATGTACCTTCTAAAATTTTGAAGGTTTTTTTTAGAACAAGAACTGTATTTATATAGACTACATTCAGCACAACTAGAACTTATTATCACCATAAACCATTAACCTTTAAACACTCTTATTGCTCCAAAGAGCACCTATGTCATTTTATACAGTATACATACATTACACAACGCTTCTACGTTCCTTAAATTGGCATTAAGCAACTCTCCGAGCGTTGAAACAAGGAGTACCTTCCAAAAAATTGATGGTATTTTTTTCAGGACAAGAACTGTATTTATATACAATACATTCAGCACAATTTGTGCTTATTATCACCATAAACCAACCGTTAACCTTTAAGCACTCTTATTGCTCCAAAGAGAGTACCTATGTCAATATTATACAGTATCATACATTACACAACGCTTCTACGTTCCTTAAATTGACATTAAGCAACTCTCCGAGCATTGAAACAAGGAGCACCTTCCAAAAATTTGATGTTTTTTTTTTTCAAGACAAGAACTGTATTTATATACACTACATTCAGCACAACTTGTGCTTATTATCACCATAAACCAACCGTTAACCTTTAAGCACTCTTATTGCTCCAAAGAGAGTACCTATGTCAATATTATACAGTATCATACATTACACAACGCTTCTACGTTCCTTAAATTGACATTAAGCAACTCTCCGAGCATTGAAACAAGGAGCACCTTCCAAAAATTTGATGTTTTTTTTTCAAGACAAGAACTGTATTTATATACACTACATTTAGCACACCTTGTGCTTATTATCACCATAAACCAACCGTTAACCTTTAAGCACTCTTATTGCTCCAAAAAGTACCTATGTCAATTGCGCACAGTATGCATTCATTACACAACGCTTCTATGTTCCTTAAATTGACATTAAGCAACACTCCGAGCATTGAAACAAGAAGCGCCTTCCAGAAATTTGATATTTTTTTTGTTCAAGACAAGAACTGTATTTATATACACTACATTCAGCACAACTTGTGCTTATTATCACCATAAACCAACCGTTAACCTTTAAGCACTCTTATTGCTCCAAAGAGAGTACCTATGTCAATATTATACAGTATACATACATTACACAACGCTTCTACCTTCCTTAAATTGGCATTAAGCAACTCTCCGAGCATTGAAACAAGAAGCACCTTCCAAAAATTTGAAGGTTTTTTCAAAACAAAAACTATTTACATACACTACATTCAGCACAACTAGTGCTTATTACTACCATAAAATAGGCATTAATCTTAAAGCACTCTTATTGCTCCAAAGAGTACCTATGTCAATTTTGTACAGTATGAATTCATTACACAACGCTTCTAAGTTCCTTAAATTGACTTTAAGTTGTACATTCCAAAGACTTGAAGGTTTTTTAGGACAAGAACTGTATTTATATACACTACATTCAGCACAACCTTTTGATAGTGTTATGCCACTATTAACCTCTATGAGGATATGAAATGCCATTACCTCTAGAGGTTGGACTTATTTGTTTATAAAGAAGACAACACAAGAAAGATTCACTATGCAAAGAGAGGAAATAACACCTAGGACACCTGTAGGAATCAAACCCACGACATCTGGCACTTGAAGCGAAGCTTCTACCTTTCTATCTCAGAGACACGGAGGCCCCAGCACCACATATTGTAAACACAATGAGCAAAGAATGCATAATAAACCTTAACAGCTCTTTAAACCCTAATTGATAATTCTTCTAGGGAGAGAATATATTTCTCCCGACATGCATTATAATATTGCATGCAGATTAGGCATTCATGTCTAAATTTTACCATTCAAGGTTCACACGCAAAACGCTTACCAGTTTTAGACACAATTTTCTATGATCTTCGTGTAAAATGCTTAAAAACATACCATGAACACAAGACCAAATCAAAACAAATAACTATAAGTTGCGACAATTATTTACACAACTTGATTATTATGTGTAATACCCAATAAAAACATTATTTCTCCAGGACAGTTTTGAACCTTCAGTACTTAGATATTTTCGGCAACTTTTGAACCTTAAAAGTTTGACCAAATAAAACAGCACCAAGCTTTTAATTTTCTACCTCGATTTTAGAATTGAACTATATTTTTAAGGAATGAAGTACCGAAAGAAAGCAATCAATTGAACTTATTGACCTAATTACCAGAGAAATTTTTAAGTTCCTGAAAAACAAAGATTATATTGTCTGAGCATATATTTTGAAGAAAAAGCACATAGGATAAAATATGTTCAATACACAAGAAATAAACGCATGTCTAAAAAATATTCAACAAGTCACGAGATATGCAATAAAAGGTTAGAGTTAAAATTTGAAAGAAGCATTTCATAATTGGAACTAAATGAAGGGAAAGTACAAACGTATATGAAAAAATACAGAATATGAAAAAAATGCACAAGTATAAAAGGTGCGCACCCAATAAGCAAGCGAAATTTTAAAGAGCATGAAAAAAATATTTAAGATCGTATGAAAATATCACAATAACATTTAAACAAAGTATAGATAATATAGTTCAAAATACTTCGTTTCAGCAATAAACTAAGAAATAACTTAATTCAACGACATATATACCTCATTAGGCTTTCAAGGTCTATACTTATGATTAAATTTATACCAATTTTACCTTTAGATCCAATCTATAGTTTTCTAATGCACGACGACGGTTACGAGTCCACTTTTTTTTAAATTTCAAGCCCTGAAAAAAATACAATAAAAACTGAGCATTTGATGAAAAAAATTGGCGCATAAAGGGGAGTAAATGGCAAAATCTTTTGCCTATTTTGATATCTTTCCCACGTTAGTCCGGTCAATAAACTGGTTTTCTTCAAAACCTAATTTTAAAGTCAAAAAATCATATACATGCATAAAAACATATGTTGAAGTTAAAATTATTTCCACAAGTAACCTCTCTCAACAAGTTAAGAACCTTTCAAAACATATTCACCAAAATCGTTTGTGCAGATGAGAGCTTAGCTCTTTCAACCTTCTGCATAGGAACTGAATAAACAAACAATGAATTAATATTGAAAGATTATTCAATGAAAAGTTTAAAAGCAAATACTACAATGAAATTTCTATTGTAAGTATTTAAGTTATCAGTTTTCGGTTTCTTAGTGCATACTTGAAAGAAAAAAGTCCAACATTTAAGAAATCAGTTTTTAAAAAAATTAAAAAAACAAGTGTAGCAATTAAGAAGTCAATATACACTTCTGATGTTGCGACACATTTGCCACTTTAGAAGTGCAGTTACTTTAGCTTCTACTCCATGATATGATATAGTATCTCTAAAAAATGTCCTCATTTAGAGTCTGCCAATGAATAATTGTCTACCTGAAAAATATTTTCATTAAGAAACAAATGTCTTAGGAAATTGCAACATTTTACAAACAATATTCAAGAAAATACAGTTTAAAACATGAAAATAATTAAGAGCTTGAAATGTGGAGTATGCTTTGCCTCTTAGCCACTACTTAAGCTTTGTGGACCCTTCATGTACGTCTTTGCGTTATCTTCCGTTAGAAAACGTCGTCAAGTTAAACTACGAAATTACACTTTGCCGATAGTCGTCAGTCAACTTCTCCTGAAAAGAACGCTTGCTTTGAATACTGAAATTGCCTACGTAAATTACAAAAATTAACAATATTTGAGGAGATACGAGTACAAATCAAAACATGAAACAAATAATTAAGAACTTTAAATTGAGGAGTATACTTGAAACCACTTAAGATATGTGGACCCCTCTCTACGTCTTTGGGTCATCTTTCGTTAGAAAACGTCTTCAGGCCAAACTACGAAAGTACATCGTGCCGATAGTAGTTTTTAAACTTCTCCAGCAAAGAACGCTTGCTTTGAATATTGAAATTACGCAAGTAAAATACAAAAATTCATAAAAAATATTTGAGGAGATACAATTTAAAACATAAAACAAATAATTAAGAACTTGAAATGAAGAGTTTACTTAGCCACCACGTAAGCTACATGGACCCCTCTCTGTACGTCTTTGCGTTATCCTCCGTAAGAAGACGTCGTCAGGTCAAACTACGAAATTACATCATGCCGATAGTAGTCTGTCAACTTCTCCTGCAAAGAACGGCTTGCTTCGAATATATTGAAATTGCCCAAGTAAAATACAAAATTTAATCACATTACTCGAGGAGATACAATTTAAAACATGAAACATAATTAGGAGCTTGATATAAGGAGTATACTCAGCCACCACTTAAGCTATGTGGACCCCTCGCTGCACATCTTTGCGTCCGTCTGCTTATCTTCCGTTAGAAGACGTCGTCAGGCCAAACTACGACATTACATCGTGCCGATAGTAGTTTGTCAACTTTTCCTGCAAAGAACGCTTGCTTTGAACATTGAAAATGCATAGGTTATATACTAAATTTAATAAACAATATTTTAGGAGATAACTTAAAACATGAAACAAATATTTAAGAGCTTGAAATGAGGAGTATGCTTAGCCACCACGTAAGCTATGTGGACTTCCCTCTGTGCGTCTTTGCGTTATCTTCCGTTAGAAGGACGTCAGGCCAAACTACGAAATTACATCATGCCGACAGTCGTCGGTCAACTTCTCCTGCAAAGAACGCTTGCTTTGAATATTGAAATTGCCTAAGTAAACTACAAAATTTAATTAACATTTGTGAAGATATAGCAAAAATATGAAAATAAATAAGTGCTGTAATTAAATATACTCAGCGACATGTTCAGCGAGGAAGTGCAAGCAGTAAAAACTTGACTGCTTTCGCGTTCTCGCTGATCTTACCATTACAAAATGCAATGGTCTGTTCCCTTTTCCTGTTCATCTGCCATCTCTCCGTGGCTCAACTATGTTACCGTCTAATAGAAGCGATCGAGCATAGCGACGAAATTATCAATTTCCTAGAAAAATAAAACAATTAACAACCAATATTTGAAAAGTAGGGTAACAGCACCAGTAACAGACAAGGGTTCAGTAACAGACAGGCGTAAGTTAAGAATTTTAGGCGGGGTAACACTAGTATTGCTGTGACCCATGAATAAGGTGCCACCATCTAGTGTTATCAGAGTGAATTTTATGAGCCAGTTTGTACCTACAAGGCAGTGGTGGAAGGATATGAACAGCCACCACGAGGTCTGCCGATGTTTCATGTTCATTTGAATTTAAAGTCTAAAAATAAAGAACTTCTGCACATTTTGAAGAGAAAAAAGGGGAATTCTGTCCATTACTCATCCTTTCCTCATCCTATCTGTTACTGGGTATCATCAGAAATGTTGGTGTCTGCTACTGGGGTCGGACCTTATCGAAATTGAGCAAATAAAAATATAATTAACTAATTTAGAAGGTCCAGAAGCAGCCAAACGTTAGATGAGATGTAATTGCATGAAAGAAAAATAGTTTTAAAAGGCTCAGAAAATTGAGTTAACCTGAGAGCGATGTCTTAAACATGTCTGTTACTGGTGCCGTCACCCTACAATATGAAAATAAATGCAATAAAAAAAAAGCTTAAAACAAATACTTAGTGACATGTCACCGAAAGTTTAATGTATAAAACTTTCGGTAGTGCTTCATACTTCTGTTGATTTACATTGAGACAACATTTTCTCCGAAAACGGGAACCTTCTAGGGTATAAAAAGCTCTAAACATCAGTACATCAATAATATAAAAATACATTAATATGATTATTACAGAATGTTTAAAAAATACTGATACTGAAAGAAACTTAAATATTTATAGTTATGAATACATTTAGTAGCAAGTTGTCATCCTGATAAAATTCGAGAAATTACTACTGAAAGCAATATAGAAGTTGACAGATCTAATTACATTACAAAGTTTGACATAAGGGGTGAAAAGAGGAGTTAAACATTGAAACTCTACTCTTAACAAAATCTCCACTCTGAATGTTGCAGGTAGATATTAAACAAAAGCTGTAAACATTGCTCTTCTTTCAGTTATTATACATCAGCTGTAAAGTACCGCATCTGTTCACCCAACAAATCTGCAAGAGAGAAAATTAAAACTGACTATCTCATTGAGATCTAAAATTGAATAAAAACATAAATATCATTAAATATAAGAAATAGCTTACCTAAAAAAAGTTTTTTCTTTTCTCGAAAATTCGAAAACGCAGATCTTGAGTTAGACAATCCGCAAGCAGAAATTTCAAAAGTAACACTCACGAATAAGAGTATTACAGAGTAGAATAAGAAAATTCGCAAGCAGAAATTAAAAAAGTAACACTCATGAATAAGTATTACAGAGCAGTTAAGAATATTTTAGATTCATTAATAATTCTACGGAGCAGTAGAGAAAACTACAGAGCAGTAGAGAAAACCACAGAGCAGTAGAGAAAACCACAGAGCAGTAGAGAGTGAACAGTTAGCAATTCAGAGGGAATAAATTCTTAAGGGAATTAAGAATAACTAAGACAAATGAAGGCAATTGAGAAGCTGGGGTTCAGTTTAAGCAACATAGAAATCGTTAAGAATGATTCTGAAGAAAATTAAGAAGGCTATTTGTGAAAGTTAAAGACATAATTAGTACGATAGGAAATCCTAACAGATCGAATGAGTCAAGAGAGCTTCCAGACGAATGCAAGCGATCAACACCATAAAAGAAAACTTAATAATATTCTAAGCAAATTTTTCACGTATTCGAATACAATGCTTAACGTTTTCATCAAGACTTACAACAAATCGAAAAGACAAAAAATGAAAAAAAAACTTTGGTACGTTTAAAGTATAAAATCGAAATCATTCTCAGAATTTATACCGCAAACGAGCTCAAGTGACAAGAAGGGGAGAACTCAAACTGACCTCATTGCAGTAGAAGTAAGCGTACTCTTTTACAAATGAGAACCGTCAAGTAGTTAAATTAAAGGGCGTAGTAATACTTTAAAACCTAACAGGACGTGAAATTGCGAATAAAAGGGGAATATTTATTAAACACTATACGCTTTTTTTAAAGGTACATTTTAATGGAATGAATGTATTTTTATCCTAAACTTAAATCGATTGAGCGGATTTTTTATTTTTATCCTAACGCCTAAAACCCGATTTTTTATCCTACCTCCCGATTTTTTATTTATATCCTAGCCATTTCAGTTTAATAATCTTCATCTGTATAACCTGAAAGAAAAAAAAGAAAAAACCACTGGACAACACTCCCTCAACCACCGACGAATTTTATATTTTATTCGACCGATAGATATTTTGGCAAATATGGAAAATCCGTTTAGAAATATATAAATATTTTTCAAATAACACATGATCGTTTTGGCTGTCCATTGATTTACATTGAGCTTCCGTGGGGTGATTGATACATTTCATTTTTATTTACAGGCAGTTTCACAATAAACAAAATTTAACCACGTGCTTCATTACAATAAAATAAAACCATTCATATCAGTAGATAAAAAATGACAAGAACAACCGAAGCACGCTTGTGGGATACAAATTCATTCTCGCTGAATTCATATTATTCATATGAACAATGACGGCCGTATTCACCAGCCGATTCAGAGCCTTTATCAGACACTCGAACCGCCAAATGAATTCTTCCGGCTCTGCAAAAACCCGGATCGAAAAATTCCTCATTCACATGTGAAAAGCTGGTTTATCCCAGAGAGCGGATTTACCCAGCATCCTTTGCGCAAATCCTAAATGGAGGAAGTAAACCGTCACAGTTGGCGCAGTGCATTCTGGGTAACAACCCGGCTTTTCTCCTACCCCCAAGCAGGAGGAAAAAAATTCCAGCATTTCCCCAGCAAATAACCGGCTTGCGGTCGAAAGCAGGGTTTTTCCTGGGTCGAAAAGCGTCATGTGAACGGCGCTAAATCAGAAGGATTCAATCTGCGAATCTGGTGTCTGACTGAGGTTCCAATTTGGTTGGTGTATATGGACGTAAGAATTCATCCTGCGGTTAGACGCCTGATGGATGCTTGAGTCGACTGATCAATACGACTGTCAATGAATTTTGAAATCCCACAACACCTTGGAAACCAACTTACAATCCTATGGCCACGGGACTCCTACCTGAAATTAGTCCGCCACCCAAAGAGGGAGCCACCCAGTGTTTCCCCCTCCTGTGAGTGTTTGCGTCCCGCACCCCCCTTCGAGATGACAGACTCAATTACCTTCATGATCCCACGACTTCGTGGCCGGCTTTCCACCGAGGAGAAACTCAGGGCCTTTGAGAAGCTGGCATCTATAAACATGTTTATACAAAATAACACAAAAGTAACACCACATGCTTCTCTAATTCTATTTATTTTCTAAAGTAAACAATAAAGTTATGTGTAACAACAAACCGATTAAATATTTATTTTTAAAATGCTTTATAGTTAACTCGACATTTAAATCATAATGAATTGATGATAAAATCCCATTATTTACTCTAATTTTCCAAATTAATATGCATTTTTAAAAGTTATTTTAATTCAAAAACAAATCTAATACAGTTTTCTATTATTGCATAATCTAATTCGTATTTCTTAATTTTAAACTTCTAATTTTCTAAGCATTAATTTTGTATTTCATTTGAATACAGTTTAATATTAAATACATCGTAAGAATATGCTTGATTGCAACACTTCAATATATATGCAATAAGTGTGAAGCGACTAGCACATTAAATAATCACCCACGGTAGCTCAGATATCATTGTATGGAATTTATTTCACAATGTCCCACATTAATATATTCAATAATTTAAAAAACCACCATTTATATGAAAATATTTAAATTAACAACAAAAACACTTCATAAAACCACATAGCATTATACTACATTCAATAAAGTTCAATCACAGGTAAAACGAAACAATATCTAACCTAACAGCAAAAATCAAAAGCATCATAAAGCATGAATATCAGCCAGCAAAGTCATTTTAAATTTGCTGCGTTCTTTGAGTAATGATGCTTTTGTTTTTCGCTCAAAAGGCTGTTACTAAGTGCTCAATCTAAGACCACGTAAAAATTCGTGTCATTTAACTTTAGAACTAGAAATTACCTAGAGATATCTAGAATTATGTTAAAAATAAAACAGCCTTTTACAGAATCTAAGCCTAAAATAGATTAATGAAAGGGTTTAGTAAACCCCTAGTTTAAAAACTCACGACCACCCGAAGAATGGTATCTTCCGTATCCCTGAAGTTGAAGAGAGTTCCTGGGTTAAGAGTTCTTGGAGGGTAAGTTCATCTACCCTTGAATATAGAGGCACAAAGAACAGCGTAGTTAAGTCACCTCCCACGCACTAACTAGTATACTCACTAATACAACCTGAAAAGAAAAAAAAGAAAACCATCTTGCATATAGGACAAATGACCTAGTCATAAGTAGTGATGTTCCGGATATCCGTATCCGTGGATATTCGAGGAAAATATAGATCTGTATCCGTTACTTTTTTGACGGATCTTAAACGGATCTTTTCTATTCTAAAAATTCTTAAATATTTGAATAAAAGACTCTTAAATTCCGTTTAAATTAGGTTTTATTCCCTATTTGAATTATAAGGTATCATTTCAGATGCCAGCGGCCCTCCGAGACATATTTTTTTCTTTTTTAATTTTTAGTTTAATATTAGTTTTTGTTACTGGGATTTGAGGTTTCTGTTAATTCTTCATTTTGGTTTTTTTCCGCGTCCTTCCAAAAAGTGAAACAAAATTCTCATTTACTGTTTGTAAATGTGTTCCCGGCTCTGTTATTCCGTCGGTCGGAGTAATCTGGGTGCAATGGGTCAGCGCTGCATTTATGCTGAAATAAAATGCGAAAAATTATTGCCAGCCTATCCAATAGCAGCTTTACACTCTTGCTCCTGTATCCTACATCTACCGAGCAAACTAGAAATAATTTTTCACATTCTGTTTACGCATTAATGCAGCACTGACTCGTTCCTTCCAACTCTCCCTCAGTTTTAACGCAGATTTCTTTAACGAGCAAATCATATTCTTTATTATATTTTCGCCGTAGATGACATTTTTTGAAGAAACAGTGTTACGATTATGACAGGAATACCTTCCGTAATACATTTTATACTTGGATAGTTGAATTGGGCAAAAAAAAAATTTGAGATCCGTATCCGCGGATCTACTTTTTTAACGATCCGGCACATCACTAGTCATAAGCAATAGCGTACCAAGGGGTTGGCAGGAGTGGCTCTCGCCAGGAAGCGGCATTTCGACTGATTCTTAAAAAACTTTTTTTTATTTGAAAAAGAGTGAAAGTAGAAAAATACTTTTTTTAAATTCAAATATAAATAAACTCGCAAGAAAAGGTTGGTTGATTACGTAAGGCTGATTTTGGCCATTTTTGACACCCCCTCCCCCATGTAAGGGTATGTAAGATTTTTAAAACCCCTCTCCCCTATTCTTAGTAAGATTCCATCTCGATTTTCAAACTAATAAAATAACGAATCTTATATCACTGGAATGGTCATTAAATTCACTATTATTAAATTTAAGACTTTTTTTGTGTGAAGAAATATTCAATAAAAAGTTGGAATCTAGAGTGGATGTTTTTTCGACATGTATATATGATGCGATACTAATTAAAAATGAAACATGCCGTACGTAGTGCGATTATTTTATTATTTTACATTCTTTGTAAAACAAATAAAAAACAGCTCATCCTTTGCTTTCCAGACGCAAATGAAATAGGATCCTCGTCAAGCCACTTGACCGTGATTTTTCTAATGTAAAATATCGACTTGGAAAATATTACTTAAGAATGGGTCTGACCTCCACCCCCCCCCCCCCCACATGTAAGGGTATTTAGAGATTTCTCCAAATCCCCCCCCCCTTGGGACCCTTACGTAATTAATGGCACCTCGTTAAAAAAAAAAAGCCGGTTTCAGCGATTTATTCCTTTCACTTACGACGCATTTTGATGCAAGGGCGCCTTTTTTGTCCATACGTGTTACGAAAGAAAACTTTTAAGATGGTACTTCATTTCGTTTTATCTAAGTTGGGACAAACATTTTCGCTTTATCTATTGCAAATGAAAATGAACAATCTTCTAGTAAATGCAATTTTGAAAACACGCGTTGTTTAAAAACTGCCGCAAAACTAAGAAACATCAATTTTTAACGGAGAAATAAAGCAAATGAACGAATTTAAGATCAGAAATGCATAATTTACTAAACCGTGTATGAGATTTTTCCGTTTTTTACGATCGCAAATTTTGTGTAGCGGCATTTTCGAAATTTCGAATTTTGTAACAAATTCGATGTCATGATTTTGTTTTTTGCTTCTATTCCGAAACAATTGCGGTAAAATTTTGCTTTTAATTTTTTTGTAAACTTATTACATTTAGTATATGATGAATTTCCGAGTGCCACATTTGAAGCGTTTCGCCAGCTTAAAATAACCTTTTTTTTTTTTGGAAAAAGATAGCTTCTTGTTTTATGCAAAAAATAATTACTTATTTCCCTATATACGCTCGTGAATAAATACTGAACAATTTTTTTAAAATCTCGATTCTAATAACTTGAAATTTATCAATTTGGGATTGAGAATAAGTTAGGGAGGGGGTGTACTTTCGAGATTCTGCAAACATGAAAAATATATATTCCGTCTGTTATATTTCTTTAACGTTTCGTTCCCCCCCCCCCCCCGCCACCCAAAACTCTGCTATGAGTTAAGAATTGCAAAAGTTGGGAGCTCTGATTATAAAAAAAATTGTGAAAATGCACTATGTAAAACTACTCATGAACCAATGAACAGGTGAAAAATGGAGTTTTCTGCACATAGACGATTTTGGCGACTTAATAATAAAATTAAACATTAGAAATTCCGACTTCGCTTAAATTTTATGTTAAGAGGTGGGGGGGGGGGGGGGCGAAACAATTAATGACGTGCAACTTTTCAAGATTTTGCATTAGCAAAACCACATGCGACCTTTTCAAAATACACCTTGGTAAGAGTGTACCTCTTCATTGATTAATCTTAAATTAGTTATCTTGCTTCACTGAGCATTTTATTTATTCTTTTTATTCAATGTAAAATGAATCTATCTTTTCATTCAATCACAATCTATTACTTCTATGAAATTACAAAAGGTTACTAATCAATTTCGAATTCTTGTTTAATACAAAAAAAAAAAGTTCTGATTTCCCTTTCTACATTCGAAAATTAATACTGAACAAATTTTTTTAAAAATCTTTATTCTACCCCCCCCCCCCCCCCTTTACTTGAAATTTATCGGTTTGGTTTTAAAAATAACTTGGGAGGGGGGTACTTTCGGAATTTTACGAACATAAAAAAATATATATTAAGTCTTATATTTTTTAAACCTGTCGTTTTACCCCCCCCCCTGCCCCTGCTCGCCAAAACTGCTACGAATTTAGATTTTCAAAAACTGGTAGCTCTGATTATACATGAAGGTTCTTTTAAATGCTCCATGTAAAACTGCCCATGGGTCAATGAACAGGTGAAAAATAGAGTTTTCCGCACATAGACGACTTTGGTGACGCAATAATAAAATTAAACATTACAGATTCTGACCTCGGTTAAATTTAAGTCAATGGGGGGGGGGGGGAGTGAAACAATTAAAGACGTGCAACTTTTCAAGCTCTTGCGTAAGCAAAACCACCCCATGTGACCTTTTCAAAATATACCTTCGTAAAAATGTACCACTTCATTGATTAATCTATTTAAATTGTTTCACTGAGCATTTTATTTATTCTTTTTATTCATGCGTTATTCAAGGGTGTCCACCTAAGGGGGGAGGGGTAGTGGCGCAGACTGAGCCGTTGAAATTTTTAGAGGGGTGTTTTGAGGGGAATTTCTCATTTTTAGGGGCGCTTTTGAGGGAGGTCATCTAGATAGTTAGGAGGGGTGCGCCTGTGTTATTTGAAATCTGTTGAAGCTTCATCCCCCGAGCGATACAGTTACTGGTTAACACAGAAGGTTCAGTGCAATATTTGAAGAAGATTTACACATAATTACACCTTTCTTTGTTTTGAATCTTGAAAGTTAATGATTTTGGCTCGACAAATGCATTTCTATTGCTTAGCTATAGGTTGTGTTCCTGTTCCCCTCAACTGCTTCTACTGATTTAATAAAATTAAACAACTGAAATACTAAAATGATGTGATAATTGAATAGTAACCGTTAAATGCTTCACGAATCAGAACTTGTTACAATTAAAACAATCCAAACACAAAAAAAAAAAATTCTAGAATCTTATTTATATAAATTGAAAGTTAATTTCATTCACTCGGCTATGAATACTATGTGGTGAAAAAATATATAGTCTTTATGAATCGTAAACTTTATCTCTTGTCAAAATTCAAATTTATTGATTCTCAAAGCAGAAAATCTCCGGAAACAGCTTAAAAGCATTACCCAAAATTTATTCCTTTCAGATTGCTTTTATGTGTAACCTTTTTGCATCACTTTTTTTTTTTTGTTTAACTTATGCATTTCTGAACATTCAAACTAAGTGAACATTACATGAAATACACCACCAGCTCAGTCTTCGGATTGAATGACTGAGCTGGGAGTGTATTTCATGTTTCTGGCCTTAGTCCTGGCTACAGGGCGGTAACTTACTGAAAATAAGTGACCATTAACGCTTGAAAATTAAGAGTTCAGGGAAATTCAGAAGAAAAGTGCTGCATTAAATAAGTTTTATATGAAAAAAATTATGCACGAAAAAGGTTTTAATTAAATTTTGTCATTTAAAAGGTGCAAGATTGTTTAACTAGGCTTCAACTAGAACTTAAATTAGGATAGAACTTACCCGCGCACAATTCCATTTAGCCTTAACAAACACAGATCCCGCGCACAACACAAGACAATTCAAACATCACCAAATGGCGAGCGCGCCAACTTCGTATTTACGATTGGGGCCGGAGCTATCATTGTGAAATAAGTGGCGGACGATTTCAAAAAAAAAAGCCGTGACGTAAAAATTATTGTGTTAACCACTGGTATATGCCAAATGGGAACTATAATTAAAGTCTCATAAAATTTTACAAAGTAAATTCTTTTAAAATTTGTTTTTCAATGAATAAGTTACAATTTTACTATTTTAAAGTTTTGGGCTAATTTGAGTGCAGTAAAACGTGTCTTCAGAACGATACTGTTGGGACCTAAAAATATATTGTTACAGACAGGTTATCGTTAGAGAGTTTGATTATTTATTCTGCTATATTTTGCTCGAACCAAGGAAAATATCGGTATAGACAGGTTTATTTTAAAAGACAGTATTGTTATAGACAGGTTTCACTGTATACGCATTCTAAAAGTTATTTAATCGGTGAAAATATCGCCCAATAGCACTTGGAACCTTAGTTTTTCGGATTTTTTTTTTCCTTTGGTCCCCCCCCCCCATGCAGCAGACAATACAAATATTATCCTTACGCCATACAGAGGCAATAACAAGGAGAAAAATTTTAAGCAAACAATGAAAGAAAAGAAACAATGAACACAAAACAAAACAGGCAAACACACAAGAACAAAATAAAAATCAAGAGCTCAAATTGTTCTACTAGTCCCTGGCCTCCCAGTAACGGGAGAAAATACGGGTCTGCTTTTTTCTTTTAGTTATGACCCACTTTTTGAAGATCAGCTGCTTATTTTCATTTTAGAAATTTTCAATGTCGAATATATTGAAGAATAAAACGCTGAATTTACTGGGCAGGACCGTCATTAAGGGAGTTTAGGAGGAGGTAATTGCTTCAGTGTTGGGAAATTAATTTATTTGTACATAAGTGGGCGGGGATCTATGTGGCCAGGCTCGACGAGAGGTCATGTCAGCCTCGTCGGAAACTAGGGGCCCGGGTCTTGGGGATGGGCCCGGCAACACTAACACAAATAAAAGAAGGAAAGAAAAAAAAGAAAAAGGAGCGGGGGAGGGGGACTTCAAAAATAAGATAAAACGCAAAGATCAAGTAAAATTTAGGCTTTTGCTATTGACCTTTATGTCACTTAAAATAGAGCTAATCTCATCAAAAACAACCCTGTTGCAAACATTTCCCTACCAAGAAAACCTTTAACTCTTCCCCACAAAAAAGAAAATTTGCATCCTAAACCCAAAAACCCTCAACCTTAAAAAGTTATGATATCTAGTTTGCCCGCCAAGTATCTGCCAAACTATCATCCTCCCTCTTCTCCTCTTTCATCACAGCTACTTCCATTAGAACTTCCTCCCACCTTCAACTCCTCAGAAATGTGGATAGATCTTTTAAATTGTTTATCTTCTTTGGCGGGAAGCTTTTTGCTCACCACCTCACTTTACTTTGAAAAGCTTTTGTGCTTTTTGTGAAGCGATTCCAAGTCCAAGTGGTATTTTCTCCTATTAATAAACTTTCTTTCTCTTCTCTTAAAGATTCTATTCATCCTCTTAATTGTTGTGGGATCTATAAAATTGTTTGCAATTGCGGACTCGGATACATCGGACAGACCCGCCGTTCTTTGAAATTTCGGTTAAAAGAACGTGAAAACTATGTCAGAAAACAACAGCTGAATAAATCCAGTATTGCTCAACACTGTTGGGAATCGAATCACTCTTTTGATTTTAACTCTTATCAAATTATCCAAAAATGCCCCAATTCGTTGGATCTTGATTTTTGGGAATCTTTCCACATCCTGAGGAACCGTTCTAATTTAGTTAACGATCTTACTGCAATTCCCTATTTTTCTTCTGTGTGGACTCCTTTGTTAAAATTGGTTTAGTTTTTCTATTATTTTTATGTAAACGTCGTACATTTCTTACTTTTACTTTTTTCATTTTTTGCTTTCTTATTTCGTTTTGTGATTAACTAATTCCAATATGTTTATCCTTCACTTTGTTTTTTCCTGCATTTCTCCATTTCATACATTGCTTCCATACATAGTTTTTCCCGCTGGTAAATTTATTGCTAATTTATTCAGAGTGGTTTCATTTTTGGACTTTTTGCATTGTTTATGAGTTTTTCTCGGAAAATTTATTACTTAACGGTTTTTTCCTGATAGAATTATATAATAAATTTTGCCTCCAGGTGTCATTTTATCTTTTTTGTTTTGTTTAATTTCTATTTTTTGATATTTATACTATCTCCTGTTCCACCGTGTTGCTTTTCTCGGATGACTTTTCATCCAGAAGCTCACACTTCTTTGCATTGAAAAAGGTGTTCCTTGTAACACTGAAACACGTGTCTGCAATATTTTGCAATTTTTGTGCTTTATAACGATGGATTACTGATTTTTTGAATTTTCAGCACAAAGGTATTTATTCGTTATTAAAACGGATGTTTAATAGCATATTTGTATAGCTTTATGTCAGCTTTAAGAATATTTTAGTTAACATAACTTTTACTTTAAAAATGGTATTTTAAGGCTTTCTGCGCGAATTCAAATGATCAACAATGTGCCCCCAAGTTTTTTCTATACATTTCGGTAACTACAAAGTGTGTTTTTTACACTATTAGAAATGATGTAGATTATTTTTTGGAAAAAAAAATATACGTCTTTAAAAATTGCCGATTTTTTTCTATTTTTTCTCAACTTGAGGGCTCTTGAGCGATTTCAAAGTTAATACATAATGTTTTAAATTATTTTTCCCGTTATCAAGATGCCAATGCGCAAGTTTTCCGCGCTATTAAAAATTGATTAGAATTAAAAAGTGCTTTCCGACCCACCCATGCACTTCTTGCTCATTCATGGCGTACTGAAGCAGGTCAGGTCTACAAAGTATGTGCAAACACAAAAATCCTTCGTCAGACATCCCCACTAACATATTGGCAAAGTACCACCCCAGATTTATTACTAACAACAGCGTTAGAGTCAATTTCCGGTTTATTTACCCACGTAAATATATAAAAATATATGTTCGTGTGTATGTGCGCGCACATGCGCAGACATTGCGCATATTTTACATAACTCAATGTGTTTGATATTTCATTTGTGACTAATTTTTTTTTTATTTTTTTAATTTTTAAAAAGATTACAGAAATGAAAAGAAAGATTCTATAATGTTAAACATACATTTCCATGCTTTCAAAATTATCGAGTTTAATTGACGAATGCAGGGTTTTTTCTTTTTCGAAGGAGCTGAGGTCATAAAAATCTTATATAGTCTTAGTGTCTCCAACTTTCACTGAAGTGAATGAAGGCATTTTCTTTTAACAACGCCGCCAGAGTTTTGATAGGTTATCATTACTAACATAGGAGCAATCAAATTTAGATAATCGCGTTATATAAGCGGATGAAGAGAACTAACAGTATGAATCTACAGACGTAAGTCTAACATTCGCGAAGGTCCTTCCCGGGAAAATGTTCGAAATTGTAGTTCTAAAATTGCAGTCGGAGGAGGAGAGGTTCAGGGACTTTTATGAATGGTTTAAGCTAGGAGACTCTGCCTTTGAAATGTAATGAAATTGAAGTCTTAAAAATGAAGCTTTAGGTGATTTCAACGATATAGGAGGGGGGAGGAGGATCGGGAATGCTCTCTAATTTTTAGAAAATGAAAATGATATGTCCTAAATAAACTCAGTTGCAGACCATCTTTGTTGAAATTAAGGGAAGAAAAGGGTTTCTGGCGACCTTTCCCCGGAATTTTTTTTAATTTGTGGTTTTAAAAACGCAAGTATGGGCCATCTTTCTAAACGTTTGGAATGAGGGGTGGGAGAGAGAGGATTGGGGGTACTCCCAATCAAATTTTTCGAAAGTGAAGTCCAAAAAAAAAAAAAAAAAAACAGAATAGCAGCTATCTTTAATGACAAGAAGAAGTTCGGGGACCCACACTCGGACTTTTTTTTGAATTTTAATTCTAAAAACGTAATTTTATACGATCTTAAACTATGTAAAGTGGGATAGTAGGCGCTCCTCTGAATTCCTTTTTAAAATTAAAATCCTAAAAACCCATTTCTTGGCTATGTTTGATGAAGTTTGGAGATAGGATAGGGTTCGGGGGCTCTTCCCCAAAGTATTTCCAAAATTAAGTCAAAAAAAAAAAAAAAAAAGCAACTACAGGACGTCATTCAGGATAAAAGTTGGGGTTTAGAAAATATCTCACAAGTTCCCAAAACAAAATTTTAGACAATTTTGGATGATGTTACAGGGAGGTGAATTCGGGACTCTTTCGCGAAACGAAGTAGAGTTTGAACTCCCGAAACCAAAGTATAAGATAATCTAAAAGGACATTGGGGGATTCGGTACTCTAGCTTGAGAAGGGGGGGGGGGTACTGCAGCCCAAGAGCCCTACTCCTGGATTTGCCGCTGTAATCAGGTACTGATGCTACGTTATATTTTCCCCTATGTATTTCAGTTTTTTAACTATGCAATGACATATTTTTAAATGTAGGGATAATGTCGCGACCCACAGGTTGGGAACCCCTGCTTCATTTCGATAATATTAACGCGATCCTCAAAGAGCCCAAATTACGAAAAACAGCAAATTTTATCAAACAATCGTACTTTTTCATCCGTAAAACCAAAATATACATTCTAGAAACTTCATTTTGGTTTCATTTTATAGGAAATTTTATTCTTTTTAAGTGTAATTTCATCTTAATTCTTGTAAATTATGATTGATTATTATTCAGGATTTTTCAAGTCAAGCCGTAGCTAATATCAAAATCGTATAAAAAGAATAAATCATTACAACATAAATTGCATTAATTATTATAAGAAAATGAAATCTACTTATGATGTTAAATTATCAGAGCAAAAACAGCAATAGTATCTGGAATATATATTATAGTTATGTCTCTAAAACTCAAACTAAAACAAATAACTAATTGTAAAACTTATGAAATTAGCTGTACAGGCCATAATTACTGAACTTTGCTTTCCTCCTCAAAAGTCAGTGCTGAACAATAGCTTAAAAATCTCATTCTTGGGAGGGGCTTTCGACCCCCTAGAGAAAGGAAAAAACTACGATTTTCAGAAGAATGGTCTGTGTTCTCAGGACGGAGGCTTGTTAGAGCTTTCAATTAAATGACTAAAGGCTCCTTTCTGCAGTGCAAACCTCCATTTTGTTAGAACTGTTGTTACAGAAAAATCTTCTGTATTTAGCACGCCGCTACCACATCTTAGAAGTTGTTTTAAAAGCAGTTTTCATTTGCAAAATGGGTACATCCACCGGTCCTCAACCAGATATTTTTCATAAATTTCAGGTTGAATTTCCTGAAGTACATAAGAAGCTATTCAAAGCAGGTATAGAATATTAGAAATAAAGTAAGCAATCTAGATTAAATTTCAAGTTTTCTTTTTGAGCAAATAAAAAAAACGGCATCCTTGGGGTGACTGCAAACTTATTCAACTTTGCTTAATTTATTTAGGGAGTCTTCCTCCAAACAACGTATTTTTTTCCGAAAGATGTAGCTTTTCAAGGATCAGGTTTCCTTAATCGATTTTGAGAAAAAGACGTTGAAGATATTTGTTTGTTTATTATCAATATTTACGCAACAGTGTGGTTTAAGGGCCGCAATCATTGCATTTTCCGTTTTTGATGATAATTCAGAAAAAATGATTAAAGCAAAGAAGGCTTTAAAATTAAGATTCAAAATAAGGGAACGAAGATGAATCTGATAATAGGAATACAAAAGCACAACTCAATTTGAAAGAAGTCAATAGTTTTTAGGGCAAAGAAGTAGATTATTTCGTTTCTCCTCACTCTTTTTTTTTTTTTTTTTTTTTTAAAGAGATTCGAAATCGATACATAGTTTTTAAATTACTGATCTTGATGAATGGTGTGAAAACCAATATTATATTCAAGCTAAAAATATAGTAAACAGTTTAAGGTTTGTCAATGACACAGCTGAAAGAAGTGTAGAACTTATTCAAGATTTCAATTTTTTTAGACGAAGAGCAACAGCAGTTTCTATTACAAATTATGTCTGAATGTAATTTTTTCCAGATTCATCAAACTCTACCAAATACAAGTCATTACCATTTTAATTTGTCTGTGAAAAATAATAACATAATGATGTATAATTTAAATGCTAATACAAATGCGACTACCAACAGCCGGCTCTGAGACCATCTAGACTGGTCCTAGTCAGTTTATTAGTTCCCAATGAAAATCAATGGTTCTCTAAGCTATTTACTCCTTTACTCATTACAGCCTCTTTCAGTAAGCGGTTCCAAGTGTCCACAACCCAATTAAAGTAACACTTTTTCCTAACTTCCAGATTAGCTTGAGATTTGAAAAGCTTAAAACAATAACCCCTCGTCCTGCTTCCCCGTGCAAAAAATGAACCCAATGACATCCTTCATATTGATAAACTTAAATAACTGAATCATGTCTCCTCTGATTCTCCTTTGCTCCTGGCTATACATATTAAGACTTTTAAGTCTGGCATCACCATCTAAATCTGAATGTCCCATGACTAATCTAGTATCCGTTCTTTAATATTTAATAGTTTAACAGTGTAAATAAAAAAATGCATTTAAATCTGTTTTTTTTTTTTTTTTTTTTTTTTTTTTTTTTTTTTTTTTTTTTGTAGTTTTAACTCTGCCTTTTCTCTTTTGAACTGCTTAGTTCTTTTATTTAAAATCAGCAATTTGTTGCAGTTAGTTTTTTTAAAATGCCTCAAAGTAATGCCTTTTTAATGGACGAAATAAAAACAACAATGTGAAAATAAATGTAATGGAATATTCTAATGCTGTTAGGTCTTTGTATGAAAATACCTTATTGGTAACATCCTCTAACACCCAACCTGAAAAATGTTAAATTTTAAAAATGTTTAAAAAAATTGCACGAAATAGCTCTTCAAGAGAATATAAAATTTCTAATAAAACGAGACCAGAGCGAAGTTTCTTGCATGAATAGTTTTGGTTTTAAAAATAAAAAACTACGTTTTTTTTTTCTGAAAATCGGTGTTTTTCGTAATTTAAGCCTCTGTGAGGCACGTGCTAATATTATCGGATCAAGCTGAAACTCTGCAAATCATGTTTTCTATCTCATCGGCACATATAAGGGGTGTGTGGCAGTAGTAATTCGAAAATTGAATTTTTCGTGACCACCCAATTGCGCCTCCATTTTTTTCTCAGTTTTCGACACTTTCACAGCCATTATTTATTTATTTTGGAGGGGTAAGAAGCATTTACAGTGCTGGTAAAAAAAATGCATCACCCTCGCATTTTTACAACAATGGGATTATGTGAGAAGTTTTGGTCGACCGATTAACGATGAATGTATGAAATTCTGCAAAACTTATGAAATAAACATTTAACTGCAGGAATCCGATAATTGTTTACGTAAATCGGGGCTGTTTCCGGTCCAAGGCAAACTGCTGACCCTATGCTCATTTTTCCATTTCTGAGCCTGCGTGTGAGTTTAGAGAAAAAAATTACTTAACCCCATGTCAATTTAAGTCTAATGGCAGGATAACGGTTTTTAAAATATTACCAGTTTTGCCCTATGGCACGGAGCAGAATCATCCTGGAAAATAACGTTTGGAGCTGAAGTAAAGTGATCCCGGATAGTAGGAAGCAATTTTTCTTCCAAAATGCCAATATAGACCTGAGCGTTTACTGTTCTTTGCACAAAGTGAAGCCCACCAACTCCTTGATCAGAAATACATGACCAAATCATCTGGGATATGGGATGCTTGATTGTGTGTTGAATGCAGTCGGGATGATGATATTCCTTTCCTTTGCGGCGCGGGTGATGCAGTTGTTTTTTACCACCACTGTAATTAGCCATTAACATTCTTCTGAAGGGGTAGAGAGGTGAAACGCACAAAAGCATAAACATTTGCCGCAAGTTGGGGAATTCTTGGGGGTATTCCCCGTTAAAATATTTGAAAAAGGTATCAAAAAACTATCTTTTTTTCTGAATTCTTTTTTCATATTTGTTTAAAATTATCTCTCGGTGTAAAACCAGAGTATCGGCCTCGCACTTATGAGCCCCATGTCCAAAATAATTTTAATGTCGTTTTTTTTTTCTTTTTTTCTTTTTTAAGAATCCTGCAGCATTGAATGTTGCTTACGAGTCTCATCACATATCTTTAGTAAAGAACCTTCTCTTATTACTTATGTTTATTCAAGTTACATTCACAGATAAAATTAAGATTAAAAATTTAAATTAAGTTTGCTTATAATTTACGTTTAATGTACAGTAAAACTCCTCTAATGCGGATATTAACGGGACAAATTATTTTGTCCTTAATAGAGGGATGCTCGCAGGACAGGGGTTTAATAATGTTACTTACCTTGGACTCGGGGAATTAAAAATTGCCCGCATAAGAGGGGTGTCCGCAGTTGAAGGGTGTCAGTTAGAAGGGGTTTTACTGTATATTTTATTTCGGGGGATGTATTACCCCCATATGTTATCACTATGTCAAGAAGTGAACAGTGGGAATATCGGCCCATAGGATTGAAGCCGAAACTTTGGTTTTGCACCTGAAAGTAAGTGAACGAATTGAAAAAAAAAATCCAGAGAAACAAAGATCGTTTTTGGTAATCTTTGAAACGTTTTAGAAGGGAATACCCCCATAAGTCACCCAACTTGCTGCAGATTTTCCTGCTTTTGAACTTTTCCCTTCTCTAGTCCCTCAGAAGAGTGTTAACGGTCAATACAATGCTTCCTTCCCCTCCAAATATAAATTACGGGTATGAAACTGTCGAAAACTGACAAAATATTGGAAGGGGGACACTATCTCCAAGAAATGGTGGACTACCAAAATGTTAATTCAATGGATCTTAAGCTCTGGTCTTTTAAATGGAAAACTACCCGATTATTCGAGCATTTCTCACTCCCTACCAACTAGAAAATAAGGTGACGAAACGTAACAATATCGCTAACAATCTGATCGTGATGCAAGGAAAAATAAAAGTCATCATGCGCTGCGTGTTTTAAAAATTTGATTTATTTGTACGACGAGCCACAGAGAAAAAAAGAACGTTAAGAACAATGGCAGACGATGTCGCAGTGACTAACGTTGGTATTCAAAGTTTTAAAGAAGAGATTCATATATAAATGCAAAAAATGTGGATTGTTTTTCACGATAAAAAATGTGACGTAATTCGTTGTTTTCTGCGACTTTTTTATGGCGTTCTTGAATGCATTTCAGTCTTTTTTACAGATTAATGTTATATGTTTCTATACTTGTTTCAAATTGCAAAGAGTTTTCTAATAACTGTTTTGAATTTTCGAGTTGGATAAAAGTTTGGACAGTGAAAAAGTAAATATAAAGTTAACACTTGGCGATAAATATTTTCTAATTCAATGACTTTCCTAAGATTGTTAGAAGCTGATATTTTCCATATAACTCTATTAAAAATAAATTAATTAACAAACATAAAACATAATAATATGAGAAGACCTTTAGCAAAGAATAAATTAATTGGTTTCAAACTAGCCGCCTTTTGAAGTAAAACAAAGGGCCCGCAACTTCTTTAATCAATCCTATTCCCTATAAAGCTATTGATTTAGAGAGTCCAAACTTATTTGTAGTTTAGGGTTGACCTTTGACTCCAAAACAGGCCATAGAGTGTAACAAATGTGATTGAGGTCTATCGAGTAGAGCGTCCACTCTAAAGATGATATCAAGTCAAAAACAATGCGCCTTGCACCACTCTTGTCTTTTTGGCCGTATGAACTGGTGTAAAGTCATATTGAAATGTCCAATCTACATTGCTGTGCCGAAGTGCTCTAAGTTCACAGAAGTACAACAGCTTCTAAATTGTCCTTCAGGTACACTTTTTGATTCATTTTATGGCCCTCATCCACAAAAAACCAGAGATTTTTTTTTCGCTTGTGCTGATTCCATACATCCAGTTTTCTAATAACTGTTTTGAATTTTCGAGTTGGATAAAAGTTTGGACAGTGAAAAAGTAAATATAAAGTTAACACTTGGCGATAAATATTTTCTAATTCAATGACTTTCCTAAGATTGTTAGAAGCTGATAGCTCAAAGTCAAAGTTTAATTTCTGCAAGAAGAAAAAATTTACATTTTGGCTCCAAATATAATGACGGCAATAATATTTGTACTTCTTTTAAATAAATCAATTATATATTCTCTTTTACCGAAAATATCATCTAAACTTACATACTAAAAAAAAGTAATTCGTTCTCTATCCAGAGTTAAAAAAAACATTTTTCTTATTCCCGATATCAGACCAAGTGCTCTTTGGATCACGTGCTTAGTTAATCTAGTTTAGTGTTAGCACAAAGCTTTATTAGAAAACTGGAAAAATGTACCAAAGTAAACGTTTCCAGTTCGCATGACTGAATAATAGAAAATAAGCAAAACATGTAGTTCATTCATTCTTGATCAAAAACCAAATAGAAATTACTCTAATTATCGTTATTTCAAGAAACGAAAGGTAGCATTTGATCTCATATCATGTGGTTCGTTAATTTAATAGCGTTAGCGCAGTGCTAATAGACAAACTGGAGAAATACCCAAAATATTCGTTTCTATTTTTCATTGCTTCATAGTTCAGAACAAATAACGCAAATTAATAATTCAATCCCAGTTAAATGAAAACTACTTGAATTTCCGACACCTGAAAGTAGTGGAAAAAGTGCAGTGCTATACTTTGGATATTTAATCGGATTAAGATTGTGAATCTCATAAATTGCGAAGTAATTTATGTGCAAACTAGAGAAATGCGCTAAAATATATGTTTCTAATGTACGGTACTGCTAATTAAAAAAAAAAAATTATTAGGAACTACGAAAATAATTAAAATAGTATTCTTCTGTTACCGTTTTCCCAATTAAACTACTCTTTGACTCAACTTTATGAGTTTATAACTTTCAGTTGAGTTTTACTAATCATGATAAGTAGTTCGATTCCACTCCGACCAATAAAAGCAGCTCGGGAAATTCAATTGCATTACTTTCGGAATACACCTTGTATGTCTCACCTCATCACCTCATCAACACAAAAACTAAAACGAATCAGCTATACTTGCAGAATAATCATTCCTTCATTTGCTTGTAATGTCAACCGGACTCGAACGTTGGAAAATTTAACTGTACGAATGCAGCTCTGTTTGCTACTATAAAAAGTATTCAAGGGAGCCCACGAGGGGGAGGGAGGCATGGCCTAGATTTTGGATATGAAATGCTTAGGGGGTTACTTTACAGCAGGGGTTTTCAAACGGTGGGTCGTGACCCCCAGGGGGGTTGCGGGATGTGTCCACAGGGGTCGCGAGATATGGAAGAAAAGTTTTAAAAAAAAAATCTATTGCTGTGTTTTTCCTACTGAGTATAATGATAGAACTTGAAGGAGCGCAAGGTCAATAACTGTCATAAAACTACTGCAAGATTATGAAATCAGTAAAGGTCTACTACTGTCTCTTATTATAAGAGAGGACAGGGAAGAACGTCTTTCCCTGGATGTCCTGTATCCAACGGTATAAGTATTGACCAGGCAGCCATTGACAAGCAGCCAGACACACACATAAGCAGACGCGTACAGACTTTAACAGTATAGACGTGTCAATGTTTTCATTTAGTCAGATTTCAGTGTTTTTTGTTTCATGCCTAATTCCAACGGCTTTTTGAAAAAACAGATATAAATACATAAATGATTTTTTGGGCTTATGCATTAGCCAACAAGCCAGTTTAATGATTCAAAAGTTAGTAATGGTATACTCCTAAGCTGTCACGATGTTTTTTGGTAATGATAAAACACTAACTGTGAATCATTAGATCATTTCGCAATCTAGATCTTTCGCAACATTTCTTTTAAACAATTTATTTTTCTTTTATAGATACCATTATACCATTAAAACAAAAAAATTTAGCAATAGTTTCAAAAAAATAATAATAATAATAACATAAAAAAAAGTAGGTTTATTTCTCCGATTTTCAGAAGGAAATACACTTTGAAATCCGCCTTTAAAAAAGAACATTTTTACTTCAAAAACAAAGCATTCATGATGGAAAGTTGAATTATGAAAACATTTATAGCAACGATCGGATTTCGGGTTCAGAACTGAATTATTGTGTTTTTATTTCACGAGATAAATCATGTCTTTTCGTATGTTCTTTCTCTAGGGTCCTATATTCTACAAAGCTACGAGAGCAGCCATGTGTATGTTTGACATGGCATCCAAACAGTCATTTATTGACCTTCAAGCTTGGGTTGTCGGTAAGTTTCATTCTGTGTTTTTCAATTTGTTTTTAATATGGCAATCACATCGATATTCTGAAAAGTCTAGAATATCTTCTCATATCTAAGTTTCCATTATTTTTTTATTACTATAAAAGCACTTATTTTCGCGAGACTTTAATTTTCGCGATGTTCACGAGCCTATCGTAATCCCGAAAATTTAAACCTTGTGAAAAGCATTTTTCGCTGTGTAGTTTTCAACTGTTTGGTTATGTTCATATAAAATTTGAAATTTTCAGCTCTCGAAATCGCGAAAATTAGGGCTAGTGAAAATAAGTACATTTATAGTATTTACATACAGTTAATATTCACAAGTGTACATTAGCGCAGTTATTTGCCTAGCCATTTGCTAATACCAAGGAGTGTAAGGTAAATTTTATGTGAGCACGGGTGGTTGCTGAATGTACTAATTTTTTGTCTTATACCAATCGCATGATTCTCTAACTGCAGAATGATACAACATTCACACAACTGCATGACGCTAAATTTTATTAAAACATGGACAAAAAAAATTCAGCATAAATTTTTTTCCAGATCTATGACCCTGGTAATAACATTTATATACTTAAGTAAACTTGTAACTGAAGAACTATCTACATATCTACATCATCATAGGGAACTTTTAAATTACGCTTTCAAAAACGTATCCATTAGGTAGAACTAATAAGATTAACTACCGCCCTAGCTGGGGAACCCTCGCTTCAAAACTCTAAACACTATTGAGTAATTCACATCAGTTTTGTTTTGTTACTTTCTGTTGAGTTATATTATCGAGTGCCGTTGATACCTTATTATTTAATATAGAAATTAGCAACAAAATTCTTCTGAACAATGCAAAAAACTTCTTTTGAAACTAGAACGTAAAAAAAAAAAAAAATCCCCCATTTTTATTGAATCGTAATTCATGGTGAAGAAAAAACTTTTCAAAACGCCAAGAAATTTGAGAAATACACTGGTTAATTCTAAATGCGCAGATTTTATGGCAACTTTAAAGCATTGAAAAAGTTTTACTTTTATTTCTCAAAATTAAAGCCAGAAAATCTTAGCTAAGCTATCTTCGTACACGATAGACATAACAAAAATAAAAGAAAACTGATGATAATATGGTGAATATTTTGATGAAATGGAGTATATACACAGGGTATGTTTGTTCACAAGAGGTGTAGTGTAAGATAATATATCATGGCTAAATGAAAAAAAAATAATGCTCTACAAGTCACTGAAAAAAATATCAAATGAAAAAGCTAAAATATTTGCTAAAGGGATAAAAGTAAATAAACGAATTTTAATATTTGTAATAATCTACAAGCTATGGAGGAAGAGGAAACACAACAGCACTTCAACTTAAGTCGGCATCAAGAAACATAAGCCAGCATGGCACACCTTTTACTCTCAATTTTCAAATGCATGAGTAGCTAACATAGGAATAAAAGAAATACTCACCGGTTAACATTTAGCATGTGAATCACGATTTTTACAGGATATTTACCAATTACTACCATCAAAATAATATTTCACACTCACCACCTGCATAAGTAACTTTTGCAACTATCCCCGTAGGTCAAAAAAAATTGGACTTTGCTATTTTCGCATAATTATATTAAGCTGTTTCAGAAAAGTAGAGGAAAGTCGGGTAATGACGCTTAGCAGGAAATCTCGCTCACTCAAATATCTCTAAATAAAATAGAATAAAAAACTTAAAATTGGTACCTCCATATAGCTACCACCATTGTTAATTTATAATAAGGATATAGCCATTGTATGAAGAAAGGTGTCTCTAATAGCTCACGTAATTAGTTTGCAGTTGTTTTGTTATACAGTTCTACAATTTGTGAACTCTTATGTGAACTCTAAGAATGTGCACTCTTATTTTAAAATGTTAATTTACTCATTACGGCCATTAAATATATACACTTAGCTGTACGTTCACTCTTTTTACTTTTGTAGTGCTTTATTACGCTAATTATTATGCATGAAGACAGGAATCTGCTGTTATTGCGGAGAATTCGGGGCAGATAACGAAACGGGATTTCGCTATACTCAATATGTGATTACAATATGTTTTTTTTCCATCTAATGGGGGCTGCATTCTAAGGCTACCTAGCCTTTAGCAGACCTATTGCGATCCCCCGATACGGCATCTAGTCTTTTATGTCCCACCATTAAGGCGTGGATGTCAACGGCATGGATAATTTTGACGCCCAGTTTCAACCAGATGGAGGCACCTGGGCTCACTTTTGTTGCGAAATTGCACTAGGAATTTGATTTTGCCGAGATAATTCTAAGCCCATAATACCCAAGGTAACTTTTTCATGCCGCATAATCATACGACATGGGCTCTGATGATTTTCTGCATCTCGAAAATCCACCGATTGGCCACCCCAGGTCAGAACCTGGGTCCACAGACGTATAGATGGCCAGCGCCTAACATGGGCGCCCATATGCAAAATTGTAAGGGGGGGGGGCTCAGATATTTTAACCATGGTTTAGCAGGATATTTTCCCCATGGAAGCAGATTTCAGGACAGATTATAGTCATTGAAATTTGACATATTTAATAACTTATTCATTAATGGCTGGAGAAGAAATGTTTTTACATTTTTACAAAGAAAAAAGTACTAAAAGCAAGGAAGTTCTCATTTCTAAGGAGGGGCTCGAGCCCCCCCCCCCTCCTCTTGCCCCCTATATGGGCGCCCTTCTCGCCTAACCATCACGTCACCAGCCAGCCGATTACAATATGTAGAAAGTGGTCGGTCGTACAAAGCCTCATGTACTGATGAAACACATATGTAAGGACGGGAACAGCTCCCGTACTGCATAGGTTACGTACTTAAATGCTGTATTCAAACTTAGAGCGCAATTACCCTGTCTTGTCGGTCATTACCGCTCAATCGATGATGTAGTTAAATAAGAGATTTTAAAAAACCCTGAAACTTTTAGGCAAATCAGTTTATTGCAAACTGTTCTTATGGTTTTGTAATCATATTTCGTTTAAAAAATATTTAACTTTTGTGTAAATTTGACTCGCCGCTTATGTTTTCCCCGTAAGTGAGCGGCATTCCCCGACATTCCCCTAAAGAGTGACCTTGGTCAGCCGTTACTGAATTGCAGATACTTTATGGACGCAAGATTGCGGTCTGTTACTACATATGTTTTCATTACTTTGCTACAGAAAAAGTGATAATTTATTTTACTGTGTTTTTCCTTCGAACTAGGTGTCCAACAGACCGCAAATGATGAATGCATTTTTGTGCTGCTCGGTAACAAAAAAGATCTGAGTGGAAGCAGGGAGGTAACGGAAAAAGAAGCACTAAAATACGCAGAATCAATAGGAGCAACATATTTTGAAATATGCGCCACGAGTGGAGAAGGTGAGTAAATAAATCCTTTTACCCTACGACTAATATGTTAGTCCCAATATTTGTTTAATTTAAGCAGAAAATTCAAGTGTCGATAAGTGTTTATCGATGTCAATAAGTTCAAATGTCAACTATTCAATAAATATAAATTAAAATTAAGCCTTATTAGCATGATGTTTAAGTTTTCCAATCATAAAATGACAATTCACCAGAGTAGATTTGCAGGTAAGATTTTTACCAATGCCATGAGTAATAATCCTACGCTCTCCCTTAAAAGTAAAAATACGCATTAGAACTCACTTCTGATGCATTGTGCGAGCAAAAAAACCTTTCACTATCATAACTCTATTCCAACTGTATTTTCCTTTCTACAAAATGTAAAAACGCAAAAGCAGTCAACTAGATCTTATTTAAGCACCGAGTCTTTATATGTATACCTGTATGTACGCTATCTCTTTAAAAGTAAATGAGCCGATGTGTGCATCACATGACTTCCTTTTACTCCAATTTAATGTCATTTTCCCATCATTGGCAATTTTAATGTGATTCAATAGTTTACTCTCTAAATATCACCAACAGTTGCGAAATTGAATCCAGGTTCTTTTTTAAAAAATCGCCAAATTTGTCGCCAAGTTGGCGACAAGGCGACCAAAAGATTGGCGATATATCGCCAAGTGTCCGAAAAATTTTAACATCACTTGAGTTTACATCGAAATTAACAATGATTTCCCCCAAAAAACACTCCCCTTTAAAAACACTCTAATGCAACCAAAAGGAGAGGTGCACAACTAGACCCCACTAGGAATCTACGTACCAAATTTCAACTTTCTAGGACATACCGTTCTTGAGTTATGCGATATACATACGCACATACGTGCATACAGACGTCATGTGAAAACTCGTTGTAATTAACTCGGGAATCGTCAAAATGTATATTTCGGGCGTTTATATGCTCTTAGGTATATATGCACATGTGGTCGGGTCGAAAAAAAAAAACATTCGAACATTAATTCGGGGGTGAGCAAAATGGAAATTAAGGTCGATTTTTGAGTGAAAATTTTTTCGCGAATACAAGACTTACTTTTTTGTAAAAGGAAGCAAAAATATACGTTAAAGTTCATTTCTGATGCTTTGCGAATAGAAAACCTTTTACTTTCATAACTTTATTCTGTTTTTTTTTCCTTTTTACAAAATGTAAAACCCAAAAGAGGTCTATAAATCCGAGTCCTTTCATTCAACTTTTAATAAATTTGTTTTCTGCAATACAGATAGTCGATTCATTTTCAAAATATATTAATGAAATTTCAATAATGATACATTAGAACAACTTAATATCCCATAAAAAAGAATCCGACAATTTGATTCCAACTTTTAATGGATAGACTACACATTAGCTCCAGCTGTCAACTACTTTCATGTACCTTTACTGTTAAACCCAACTAAGCAATGATCTTCATTTAAATTTCCGTGGCCTGTACTTATATACTTAATGCGTGTCGCAGCATTCTCTTACAAACATGCCATTTAGGCTTTATTTATCCATCTGGCTACATATGAGGCGTTTTTACGCAAGCGTGTAAAAGTCAAGCCAAGTAATAAAATAATCGCATGTATTTAGAAGGAAATCGTTATGAAGGTGCTACTACAAGGTGATAGTACAAAATCAAAGCATCTTTCCTTAAAATACATGCAAAACTTGGGAACAAAAAATTAACCTTTTTGGATTATTTTTATATGAAATACCATTGTTCACTGTTCAAAAAGTTGCATATATATTTTTACACAGCAGGAGTATTGAACTGCAAAAATGCAAACCACATTATTTTCTTTTCTATAAGAGTCAGGTCATCTTCAAGTTATATGAATCGCTCTACATTACGTTATAAAGCATTTTAGAAATTTTCAGCAAAATTTGCAGAAACAAAATTCGATGCTCAAAAGACCCTCTTGAGTTTCATAAACAAGTAGAAAGGAGTGTCTTATAACCTTATTAATAAGATCTGCTGCAACTTTTATTTCTTGCTATTCCTCCAGTAAATTTCTTTGCATAAAATCCGTGATTTGGAGACCTGAAAGTTTTATCACCTTCTCTTTCTCATTACATTACAAATATCTATTGCTAGAAATACTTAAATTCAAAAGCAATATTTTTTTAAAAAGTTGAATATGACTTCAGTTCGTATTCCATATTTTGTGAACACGAATACATAGTTGAAGCACGAATTTATAACTGTTTGAGACCACGAAAAGTGTTCTTAACGAGAGTTCATAACATCAAATAGTATAGTTTCAATAATGGGGATGGTATTGATAATTTAGGGAATGGAAAGCTGTTCGTTTAGGGTTCGGAAATTAGAGGTTCGTAAAACCGAGCGTATCCTGCAGTGATTAAGAGGAAAATGTGTGAAAATATTTCAAACCACTTCTTCGACAAAGCAAATTAACTAATCATTTGCAATGCGGAGAAATAATACCCGGAAGTAATGTTTAGTACACTCTTGAGCAAAACACAGGGTTGAACCCAGGTTGAATCTTCTAACGCGTTTTACTCCAAACTTTAAAAAGCCCGCTTACATTCCTTTGCTTCTCCCTGCCTCAATTACGAGTGGAGCTTGGAGTTTCGTTTTCGAATAGACTATAACTATGCTACGAAACTCAGATGCAAACTACGTAAAACCTATCCATCACGATAAGTGTAAGCATCAATATTGATCCTTACATCCGGCCATTGGCAACAATCGAATAGCCTTATAACTCTGCTACGAAACTCGGATGCAAACTACGTAAAACCTATCCATCACGATAAGTGTAAGCATCAATATTGATCCTTACATCCGGTCATTCAATCGAATAGACTATAACTGTGCTACGAAACTCAGATGCAAACTACGTAAAACCTATCCATCACGATAAGCATAAGCATCAATATTGATCCTTACATCCGGCCATTGGCAACAATTCAGTTGAGAAACCAATTACTTCATGAGTCAGCTCATATGAGACATTGTGGAAGTCTTACTATGAGGGATTCTTCTTGCGACGAATTCGCTTTCTAGTTAATCTTACTCATCTTGCGAAACCATTTAAATAAACTTGAGGTTACAACAAATATTTTTAATACTATACTAAATTTTTTCCACTGTTTATTATCAAGCTTTGAACGAACAACTTCACTTCGTTTACGTTGTAATCACAATGTGTCCTGTGGTGTCATTTTTTATGTATCACGAACTGCTCGCAAAATCGTAGCTAACGAAACACATTTTTTTGCATTCTTTTTTGTTCATTATGTTAATGATTAGACATTTTGTTTTTAAGTTTGGGCTTGAGTTTTTCTTGCTAGTAAATAATAGATTCTAACAAAATTCTTAAATTTCTAACTCGTTATTTAAAGCTACTTCCAGATTTTCTATTTATTTATTTATTTTATAGATAATTATTCTATAGAATAGTTTTCCTTTTCATCCTTGGAATAAATAAGGGCTTTTGGAACATAATAAGATTTAATTGGCATTTGGTGTTATTATAGTGAATGGTAACTCTCAGGACCGCAGAGAACCAAGGCGGGCCCCCTTGTCAGTTATGTCTTCTGGCCCCTCCCGCCTCTAAAAAAAAAAAAAAGAAAAAGAAAAGGGGGACAGGAGAAAAAAGGGGGAAAAATAAAAGAAAATAGGGAGAAGAAGAAAAAAATGGGGGAGAAGAAAATACCGGGGAATAAGAAAAAAATTCAAAACTGCTTCCTAGAAAACAATTAACTCTATTTTAAGGGACACAACAGTAAATACCTAATCTTTACGTTTTTTTTTTATTCGGAGTTCCCCTCCCTTTTTCTTTATTTCTTTCTCCATTTTTCTTTCCTTCTTTTCTCTCCTTTTTTTGCGTCAGTATCGCCCCTCCCCACCATCCCCCAAGACCCGGGCGCATAGTTTCCGACTAGGCTGACATGGCCTCTCGTCGGGCCTGGTATACATTGAAGCTGTTTTCAGAATATATGGAGAACCAAGATTAAGGCGAAATGGATTTACTAGTCAGTTTGACTTATTTATTTCATACCATATCACCAGGGCCGGATTTAGACACATCGGGGCCCTAACTATTTCAGGTATTTGGGTCCTTTTGCAGTTTGGACAACTTCTATGTCGGTTTCAAAACAGGCCATTTAAGTTTTTCTCCACTATATGTGTCTCTTTCCTCTGACACATAAAGACCCCCCCCCCCCCCCACCGTTCTTTAATGCTCCCGCTGTCTTTCGATGGATTTAGCTGTGAAAGGGAAGGATATCAAGGGAGGGATTCTTTAAGTGAGTGAGAGAGAGAGAGGATATCCGTAATTTCAGGGGTCTGAAGCTTGCTCCCCCGGGGAAATTTTTTAAAAATAGATATAAAATTCTGCATGTTGAGGCCTCTTATAAGGAGTTTTTTGGGAGTAACAAAAATTTCAGGGAAAAATAAGCAAACAAAAACTTTTTAAAAGCTATACACTGTTTTACAACTTAAGATGATACAGATTAAAAAAAAAAATCGGTTCAGCAAATCGTTGACATTGACAAAGAGGAAAATCAAAGAATGGAGAAGATAACGCATTGTCACTTGCTCACATCGGCTTTCGGTACAGTTAGTTTTTGATGATCCCTCAGTTTTTGATGATCCCTCAAAGCCACCGAAAAAAAATATATTGACCACTGAGTTAAATTAAAACGTTCAATAATAAAAAATGCATGAAATGCTTAAAGCAAAGAGTATATTTATTTAGGAAACAGGCAACAAGAATTAGAAATAAAGTTGAAGCACTTTTCAAAGAGTTTCAATGACTCATTTAACATTTTTCGAGGAGTCATGAAAAAATTAAAATTATTCAAAACTCTTCATTAAAATTTTAAAGTCTCTACCATTTTAATACTTGATTGCACAGTTCTACAGTATTGTTCTAACTTTGTAAGAAACACCTACATTTTAAGTTTAAGAAAACAACTCCAGATTTATCATAACAACATTTTTTTTTCAATTACAAACTGAGCAGAAAACAAAAAAGAATAGAGGTAGTGTAAAAAAATTTTTTGCGCTTAACAGCTAAACAGATCGACAGAGTGCAGTAGAAGTCACGTAAAGACAAGCAAAAAAAAAAAATCTTCCAACATACTGAATTCTGAACTAATTAAATGGCAAGATATGAAAGACATGAGTCACAAAAATTTATCTTAAGCTATATATTACAGAAGCGTAAGAGCCATGATTGTTACATTTTTGGTGCAGGAATTTGGTACATTTGGCATACCTTTCCTCTTTTTAAAGTTTTTGAAATATAAGGTTTGTTTCTACATTTTTCAAATTTTCAAGCACTGGAAAATAAAATTAATTTTTTTTCAAGTACTTTTTAAAGGAACTGCGCATTTTTTCACCAGTTGGAGGCCCTCAACAAAGCGTGGGCCGTAGGCAATACGTAGTTAAGCCTGCATTTAAATCCAGCACTGAATATTCCCCTCGTAAAACATTGAATTGCAGCTGAAATAATTGCCAGAGCTACTTTAAGAGGCATGCTGAATTGTCTCTTCCATTTTCTATAGTTAACGAAAGTTCATTGAAATTTACAATCTTCTTTTCTAGAATCCATCAAAAATTGAAAGATTGCTTAATGAATAAGGTCACATTTCAGAATCATCAAAATAAAAATGTTGAGCTTAACAGACACCGATTTGTATATGAAAGAGACTTATTTAACGTGAATGCCTGCATTTAGCTTTCAACTAATGCTAGTATTGAATTGTACTCATTCACAAGTCCAATCTGCTCCAATTCTTAAATTCCAGTAGCCAAATCTTAAAAACAAAGCGAAATTTATAAGAGTAATTTATTATTACATTAAACTCGCAAAAGTTCATTTACAAAATGCATTCCTTCTCCTTAGGTACCAACAGATTAATGCTACAAATAATTCAAGTTTTCAACTGATGAGCTTTAATCAGCCATTGCTGTATCAAAAAAAAAAAAAAAGTTCGCTTCATATTCCTCACATTTTCTTTTCGTTTCTGTGCACGAAATATTTTGCAAGTGTATTTTTAAAAGAACGAAAAATTACCTTTTGATAATTAGTGACTGAAAAAAAACACAACAACATGTTGCAATAGCATTTGTGACCGAAAATGTCGAAAATGCTACACGAAATTATGTAGAATATCAGTAAGAAAGAAGCTCAATCATTCTCTCGGTTAAAAAAATTCTTTCTAGAAGCAGTTATGAAATTTATCTTATTTTTTTATTACATCTGTCTACAGCAGATATTTATTTACAACTAACGCGTTAATCTTCAGAGCATAGAACGTGCAATTGTTGCCATGATAAACAGCTAAATTGCTTATGTAGGAGGTAAAAACACATGTTGAAGTGCTTGTAGAACCCTGTCAAAAGAATAACCGTGTGTTTGACCGTGAACTTAACCGTGTTATCTCTAAATGCCAGTCAAATGTAAGATAACTTTCGTAAGACATCTAGGTAACGAGATGTAAAAAATTTAATGCTTTTTTGAATAATAACGCAAAAACTTGATGCGCAAGGAAAAAATTAATGCGTTTTTGGATAATAACACACAAACTTGATGCGCAAGGAAAAAATTAATGCGTTTTTGAATAATAACACAAAAACTCGATGCCCAAGGGGGAAAAATGCGTTTTTAATTAAAAACAAATAAAAGAGATTTTTCTCTAATAGCATTTCAAAATAATTATGATAGAATTACTAGTTCTTTTTACTTATTTATTACATTTATGTTTCAAATTACATGTTTGCATATTTTTCTTATATTCAAAGTCAATGAACTTAAACTGAAAATTATGCAAATTATCTGTAGGCACAAAAAGTAAGGAAACTAGGTGTTGGAATGAAAATAAATTGGCTGTTTTGCTAGTGGTGGCTACAAATATTGTAGCAATACAATTTCGCGCTTTTGTATATAGCACACTCAATAAAACTTTATCTTACGTTAATTAATGATAATAGTACCTTCGAGTAAGCAAGGAAAAACTTTAAATGTTTTCCCCCTAGTTCGTCACAAACCGATGCAAAAAAGCATTTACAAAGATTTATTTTCCCAATATCGAAAATTTTTAACGTGCTTCAATAGATAACTCTCTAAATATTGCTAGTAGCTCCAAATTGAAACAAAATTCGAAAAATAACTTTTTTAGCCAAATTTGCCACTAACTTGGCGATATATTACCATATGATCGGCAAATTGTAACATCACTTGAGTTTGCATTGAAATTAACACTGATTTTCCCCCAAAAAGGTGTTGAAAAAACCCTTTTTGAACATCCGAATGCGACGAAAAGGGGAGGTGCACAACTAGACCCCACTAGGAGTCTACGGTCTACGTACCCAATTTCAACTTTCTACGGCGTACCGTGTTTGAGTTACATACATATATACAATACGTGTATATACATACGCATATACAGATATCACGAGAAAACTCGTGGTAATTAACTAGGGGATCGGCAAACTGGATGTTTCGGACGTCCATGTGTTCTTATATATATGCAAGTGTGGTCGGGCTGAAAAAAACAACTCAACATTCTCTCGGGGGTGAGCAAACAAAAGGGAAATTTAGGCCGATATTTGAGTAAAATTTCTTTAGCGAATGCAATACAGTCAAACCTCCCTTAATGGACACTCCCAGATAGCGGACACTCCCTGTTAGCGGACAGTTTCTGAATCCCCAGACCCTCGAGATAGGCGTATAATGTATTTCACTCCTTGTTAGCGGACACTCCCGTTATCGGACAGTAAATCAGCCGAGTTTCGTTTTATTTTTCTGTACATGGTAAGCTTTTGCTCAGCACTGCTTTTGCGACAGGCATTTTTTCTACTCCTTTACGACGTTCTGGGGCTAACCAGTACCGATGAGAGGATTAACATCCCTTTTTCTCCGAAAATAAGATCCATTCAAGTCGAACTTTTAAGTCGAAGCTTGTGACAGTTTTGCTTTCACTTCATGCATAAAATTCGAGCAAAAAACAAAAGGAAAAAAAATCTTTCTCCTTTTACGCAGTACCTTACTTTATTAGCTTGCATTAGAGAGGAATTCATTCAATAAAAATACTCTCGTGCAACTTAGCGGCATCTCCCCCCCCCCCTTCCTACTAGATTTTGGGAGGCAAGCGTCGGTGCGGCGTCCTTTCCCTCCAGATGCTGATGAGGAATCGGCAGAGTATTGCTAGATTAAGTGAGAAGTAGCCGATTGGGCTACATTTTGCTACGATCTAAAACAAAAGAGGTGCGGAAAATCAACGACATTGATTCCATTGTGTTTGGCTGGTTTTGTTCAGCTAGAGGAAACAATTTACTAATGCCTTCCTATTTTATTTTCTCCGAAAGATTCAGCGGATTATATACTTATTACTTAAGTTCACTTATAAAAGCAATCCTCATTAATTTAATTTTGAACTATACACTGTAGGTGTAGGTTTAAAATACAAAATTAAAATGCCATTGTAAATTCAGACTCCCCAATAGCGGACACTCCCCGTTAACGGACAAAAACTTTCGTTCTGCTGGTGTACGTTATTGGGAGGTTTGACTGGTACTTCCTTTACTATGTAAAAAGAAGTAAAAATCACAAAGAAACGGTGAAATTTCCATATTTTTATTGAGCAATAATGAATTGCTTATTGCTCTCACTTGACCGTTTTTTGCGTCTTTTGATTTAATTTCCCCCCTCCCCCGCCTTCCTCTGCAGCACCACCGTCAATCGGCCCCTCCCGACGCTGCTCCTCAAGCGAGCTGCTGAACGGTGGCGTTCATATCCTACACACACATGCATTCACCCACACACACGCCGGCATACACGCACTCCTACACACACACACACACACACACACACACCAGTGATGTTCCCATTAATTTTTCTGGGTGTATACTCCCAGTAATCCATTACGCGCAATATGTGTATGTGATCATACATACAATATGTCATAAGACGGAAATTTTTGAAGCTTGAGGGCATACGCTATATGCATAAAAAATGTTTGAGAGTATACGGCGTATATGGAGTATGCAAAATGGGAACACCACTGACACACACACATACACGATGTGATTGCGAAAAGCATAATTTGAATTCAAGCTGTCAAAAGTTCAAATTTTCTTTTTTTATTTTTTATTTATTTATTTGTTTTTTCAACATTACCCTTAGTGCTATAAATTTTGAATATTCCAAAGACAGATATTATCATTATATTTTAACATTATCTGACATAGCCTTCTCGTAAAAATCTCGACATATTTGACACCAAACGAAAAGTGTCTAAAAATTCTTCAAAACAAAACACAGAAATCACACCATACACGCAGTCTTTAAGGAATGCCGTGTTCGTATATTTACGAGGGGGAATACTTTTAAAAGTCCGAGATTTATAGCTTCAGTTCCTATAATTTTCCTCTCGCGTTCAAACAATACCACGTGATTGACATTTTCTGCACTAGCCACGCTTGTCCTTGAAATGCGGTGCGATGAGTATGACAATAGGGTGAATGATACTGCTTATCTTTTAATTCACTCTCCATTTCATTGCCTTATAAAATCTTATCACCTGAAAAATACTTGTCTATGCCACTTTAATTGGTGTGATCACATTCCAAGGATGCCTCCCGCTTCGTGTTTGAGTATTGAGAAATTAGGTTATACTGCGGATGTGTATATGCGTATGTATGTGTGCGTGTGTCTAGCTAATATTTCTAAGTGAATTTAATTTTCTATTATAAAACATTTATGAGCGCTACCTCATTGACAAATTCGATTTATATACGTTAAAGAGGTTTTAGAGTATCACTAATAATCTGCATTTTAGTTGCACAAATGTTATTCCTAAAATATCTGCTTGTTTTAAAATAACGGTTTTTGTGATTTTTACTTCCTTTTACATAAAAGGAAGTATTGTATTCGCGAAAAAATTTTCACTCCAAAATCGGCCTTAATTTCCATTTTGCTCACCCCCGAATGAATGTTGAGTTTATTTTTCAACCCGATCACACGTGGATATGTGCCTAGGAACGTACAGACACCCGAAATATCCATTTTGACGATCCCCGAGTTAATTACAACGAGTTTTCTCGTGACGTCTGTATGTACATATGTATGTGCGTATGTGTGTATGTATGTATGTCGCATAACTCAAGAACGGAATGTCCTAGAAAGTTGAAATTTGGTACGTAGACTCCTAGTGGGGTCTAGTTGTGCACCTTCCTTTTTGGTTGCATTAGAATGTTCCAAAGGGGGTCTTTTGCCCCCTTTTAGGGGGAAATCATAGTTAATTTCGATGTAAACTCAAGTGGTGTTATAATTTGGCGGACATTTGGCGATATATCACCAGTCATTTAGTCGCCAAGTTTTGTTGCCAACTTGGCGACAAATTTGGCGGGGTTTTTTTATTTTCTTTTCTTTTAAAAAATCTGGTTTTAATTTGGCCACTGTTGGTGATATTTAGAGAGTAAACTAATGAATCATATTAAAACTGCCAATAATGAGAAAATGACATTAAATTGGAGTAAAAGGAAGTCATGTGATGCACACATCAGCTCGTTTTTAATAATATCGCACCCCAGCAAGGAAAGTGACCACTCAAAAAAACAAAATTTGATGAAATCAAGGGGGGGTTTAAGCGATAGTCAGTAGTTTTAAGCGATTTAGTCACAAATAATTCAACACGAGGAAAACACTTATACTGTGATGCTTACTGGTTAGTTTGCATTGTCTTAATTAATAATTCATGCTTAAAGCTTGAAGCTTTTTTTCTAAAATAGGAAATTTTAATCATGTGCCACTATTAATTTTTCATTTTTACTCTACCAATTTGAAAGCTACTGTTAATGTTATTGTTTATTTTTATTTGGCGAAATATTTAAATTGCAAATATTTTTTTTAATGTTTTTAAAGGGTGTTTAAGCATTTTAGTAAAAGAAAATGATTATTTTACATCAGAGGGGGAGGGGATTCCTTTTATTACCTTTACGAAACTTTTAAAACAGTCTTAAAGCGCTATGCTAAAAGTAAGTTGTGGAAGAAAATATTGACACATGAAATTTGTGCAACATGGTATATATGATAAAAGTGCAGATCAATATAAAATAGAAAAAAAATAAGTTTAAATTGCTTCAAGTATTCATATAATTATTTTAAATAAAAACATATTTAACAATACTAAAATTTTTATTGAATGAAAAAGGTAGACATTAAAAAAGAAGAAGAAAATCTGGGTGTTTTAGGGATGTACATAATAAAACGATCCTACTTCAAAGTTGTGTAGCGGTGAAACCATTGTTCAGAAATTAACGAAATTCCGTGTACAACATAATGAAGGGATGAGAATTCGTTTGAGCGAATAAAAAATAGTTCCAAAACTTTGCCACCAGAGGGTGCATTTTCATGAGTTACACATTTATTACACATTTACTATGGTTTTAAAATAAATCTTGCATCAAAACATGTTCAACACGACGACTATCATTTTCGTTCACCTTCTGGAATCCTAAGATAGCATGTTCTATAGTTGACCGCCAGTATGCTGTTTGAAGTGAAATGAATTTGGTAAGATGAGGTTAAGTTCTAGGATTATCACGATTTACGAGATGTTTCAATTCCTCTAAAGTTAAAGCCACATGGATCAAACTTTGATGATCGGGGATTAACGTATTTCATTGTAAACGCCTTCTGGTGGTAACATTTTGATTTTTTTTTTTTTTTAAATTCATTTATTCACTTAAACGAGTTCCCAACGCTTCGTTTTGTTATCCACAAAATTTTGTTAATTTTATTGCTATAGTTTCGCGGCTATAGACAACTTTAAAGTAGGCTTAATTATGGACACCCTGCATGTTGTAATTTTAAGCATAAATTGCTAATAAAGTAACTGAATAATAAATGAAAAAGAAAGCAATAGGGATAAAATATTAGTAACCCTTTAGTTTCTTCCTATTTATTAAGGGAAAATATGGCAGATTGTTTGCGCTTCAGCGCTTATATCGAATGACCGCTGCATTAAACAAATAAAATAATGGATTGAATTCTGTTAGAATTTCCACTAAAATGGTGATTTTATCTTTTAGACTAGTCAAAATAAGAGCCCTTGAAAAGTATTTCTAATGTAGTAATTTTTATTTGAAGCTGACATTAGATAAGGGAATATTCATTTTAAAAGCAGATCATTCTGGTTACTTTGATGATATTATCATGACTTGGACACTTTTATGATGATGATTAAAAAAAATGTCATGTGCATGCAATAGTTACCACGTGTCTGTTGTATATTTTAATTTTAAAATATTTACAATATTTATTTTTAATTTGAAAAAATCATGAATATATCTGAGTGTTATAAAAACTAAATAATATTGCAGCTGGTTTTTGTGATTTTAACAAATTGTATTCGCTCCAATTTGACTTATGTAACCAACGATATTTGACAGTCCTCTTTTTCTTGATATCTGAATCGTCTTCTTTAGTTTATGATCTTTCCGCAATGTAACATTGATATCAGGTCATAAAAGGGTGATTTTCCTGTCAGAGAATGCGTGCAAGCTGTAGTTTTTCCACCCTTTCAGTTAATCTAGAAGCAACTCTAATCAGAAAAATAAAAATGCATAAAATAATATTTCTCAACTTTGTCTTTCAAAAAGTTATGAGTCAAAGTTCGTTCATAAAAACAAATTTTTCCTCAATCTCTCACGTTCTTTAAACACCAAACAGAATTATACCATTGATTTGGAAACTTTTTTCAGTCATTGTGACATAAAATGTAAATACTATGTAGCACGTAAGTTTTTAATTTCTTGTCTCCCAAGCACTTACTAAACATTAGGGTGGAACGAAAAAAACAAAGTTTTTATTTTCGAATTGTAATAGTGCAGAAAAGTTGCGATTGGTGAAGACTTACAAAACAAAACAAAAATTTTTAAAATCGGATAATATCTTCCGATCCCGCAACGAGCCTAAAAATTTGAAAAAAATGGAAAATTTCATGTGTTCTTAGAGATTTTTTAAAAAAATTTCTCCAACGTTTCTTTTTAATACTCTAAGACGGAAAAGTTACGATTGATGAAGCCTTCAGAAATTTAAAAAAACATATTGAAATCAAATAATACCTTCTGATCCAGGAACAAGCATGAAAAGTAAAAAAAAGGGAGAATTTCATCTTTTCTTAGTGATTAAAAATAAAATTGTTCTTGTTTTTTTCCCCGGTGTTACAGGGAAAAGCCTTTTTAAAAACCCTATATTACACATAAACATTAATTTATTTCTTGACTATGTAAAACTACCATTCTTTACAACAATGAAACATTTTCAAATAATACAACGTTATAAAATATTTACCAAATTTACAATCCAGTATACAAGTCTTATTGTTTTAAGTGTTAGTTGTTGAAGCTAATTTATAATCAGATTTTTTGGAAAATTCGGGCATAATTGATCTGGATTTCAATGTTGCTCTTAAATAGCCATCTCTTGATTTAAATCCACACACTTTGAGTGAAGCCTCCGTCACTAGCTTCACACATCTTGCGACAGCTTGCGTATGGCAGAGGAATAGTTTCATATCCCAGTCGGGTATAGTGCCTGTTGCAATAAGATTTTCAATGTCTTTGTTAGGAACTTTTCGAAGAAAAGGTGGAGAAGATAGCTTTGTCGTGTTCCAATTAATAATCTCTGTGTAACCTTCTGCTTCGAAATTTAGAGATGGAATGACAAAGTTTCTAATGCTTTTGCCTTTAGAAACAGATTCTCTGGCTTTTAAGACGTTTTTAAAGTTCTTTTATGTGCCTCCTTTCATCAAACACCATTGCCATTAATAAGTTTTCGGGATGCGCAAAGAAAGAGTTTCTTTCAATGACAGGGTAAACAACTTGTTTTAGATTGTCAGGTAAGTATCGACAGATTTGAGTTGTTCTGTAAACATGAATGGCACCGTCTGTGAAATTTTTGCGGTTCTTTATTTCGCTTATGGGGCGTATTAGATGCATACACTGTACTAAGCGGCATAAACAAATATGAGTATCGCGGGATTAAAGGGCCATGTGAACAATTTACAGGCAGGCTCTAGTACTAAAATATCACATTTGTTTTATAAACAAACGTTCTTCCATTAGTATTTCATACCAAACTTATGAGGATCGTTAAACTAAAAGAAAAAAAGCTGAAAAAGGGCTTAAAGTTTACATTTTTTCAAACATGTGTAGGTTCGTTGCGCGATCGGAAAATATTGTTTTATTTCAAAAAGATATTTTTTTTCGCTTTGAAGTCTTTACTAAACGTAACTTCTCCGTTCTGTAGCCTGAAAAAGTACATTGATCAAAAAATGTTAAAAATTCGGAAAAATCCTGAAATTCTCAACTTTTTCGATTTTTTAGGCTTGGTTCTGGATCAGAAGGTATTATTCGATTTCAAATTTTTTTTTTATTTCTGAAGGTTTCACCAATCGTAACTTTTCCGTCTTAGAGCCTTAAAAAGAAACATAAAACAAAATTTTTGTAAAATCACTAAGAAAACACGAAATTTTCCATTTTTTCAAATTTTTAGGCTCGTTGCGGGATCGGAAGATATTATCCGATTTTAAAAATCTTTGTTTTGTTTTGTAAGTCTTCACCAATCGCAACTTTTCCGCACTATTACGATTCGAAAATAAAAACTTTGTTTTTTTCGTTCCACCCTACTAAACATCTTACTGCTTAAACTTTGTTTTTGTATACATTTGATAATTATGTTAAAGGATATCTAAAGTAAAACTAAGTTTTTGCAACGTGTTCTTAATAAGTTTAAGAGAGTTAAAGTGAAGTTTTTTAGTGACTTAAGCTCACTGATGATGCAGACATAATTGATTAAATGTTTTTCCCCAAATGTAAAAAATAAGAAAACAATCTACAGCAGCAGTAGCATTGGGTCATCAACCCCTTGTGGACCCTGCCTTTCTTCAAAAGCCTTTCCCATTCTACCTTCCTGTAAAGAAGTCGACCTCCAGTTCTTAACTTAAAAAATTATATAAAAAATCAAGTCAGTGTTGACGACTTTGTATAATCTGGTCATAGATAAAATAGTTACTTGATCCAAATTTGACTGCTTGACTGCTTACAAAATAAATTTAAACTTAAGTTATCATATGGAATGATTTTTTTTCTTATTTGTTAATCATTTGATGAATGTTCGAAAATTGGAGCTATTCAAATCATAAATGAGGCCCATAAAATTCGGCCCTAAACCTTAGATCAGCCTTATTTGGCACACTGACGTGAAGAATATTTTATGTACGCATATTTAAAGGAACTTTTTAATATTTTTAACTCTACGAAAATAAGTGAGAGTCAAAATTACAGTTGAATTTTAAAAAAACTGATGTCTCGAAAATAATATTAGTCACAAATAAATTGCTTCCGATTTTTCGAGGTTGTTTCATCGGAATCTTTATTTGATTCTTGCGGTACTAAATAACGTCAGTGAGATTTGGCCACGACCAAAATTTTCCTTTCCCTCCCTCATTACACACTTGAGAGTTTCTTCGCGTTCCTCGTCATTCGAAAACACTTCCCCTTTATTTTTTTAAATAAAACAGTTTGTTACGAAAACTGGCGGCCAAAGTTATAACACGTTTCTTTCCCTTTAAGATAACGTTGTCACAGGCCCGTTATTTAAACATTTTCCTGAGGGGGATGGGTCAAAACGCAATTAAAATGTATTCCTCATTATATATATTTACTTAAAATCTTATTGTAGTAAAAAAGGGGAAAAAATAAATTTAATAATTATTTGTTTATACAATTAAAAATGTGAAAATAAATGAATAAGTACAGAATCTCAAGCAAAAGTAGCAGATATATTTGTTACTTAAATAATGTTTTATTGCATTTTCTACTTTGTGTCTGGTTTTTACTTACCCGAATTTCATAGCAACAGTAAGAATAAAAAAGGCCATACGTGGAGTACATCACACTATTTTTATGTATACTTCTAAAGACTTATGTAAAAGCTTTTTTTTATTTGATAAACTGCTGAAAATAATTTATTACCTATTCTCTAGTAATGCATGACTTTCTATTTTTACAGGAGTTGACAAAGTGTTCGACCACATTGTTTCCAGTCTCTTACAACAGAATGACTGCTACAGTAGCTATCACGCTAAACTGGCAATAACCACCAGTGGCATGGGATTCTGCGGCTGTACAGGTGTTAAAAAAAGCAAGAAGTTGAAATCAGATAAAACAAGATGTTTCCCGTGCTTGCTCATCCGATGATTTTCTCGACATCATCTATATTTATTGGACTCGAATTCAAATGCCATGTCTGAACTGCGCCACATCTAGCATTTCAAGAAGACGGTGGATTTTTTTTATACATTGCATGCGAGAATTTATGGACTAATAACTATTTCTCATTATGCTAACGCATGTTCGTATTCCTCTTTACTGAAAGTCAAAAACTTCGTGTTGCTCGTTTCATGTTGTGTTGAAGTATATTGCTTAAGCATGGTTAAAATACCGGTCGAACTAACATCTTTTGTGTTAAATATTTCATGTGATGATGTTAAGGATATCATTGAACCGGTAGAAAAAGATCAAAATTACTTTATTTAAAGTTGTGTGACACAAATCCAGGGGTGTCCTTCCCCCTCAATTGCTACAGAGGCACCTTCCCCAAAGAACGAGACCCCAGAAATGAGATCAAAAATCCTCTAAAACCAACCCTCCCCCCTCCTCCTAAAATCTCCATGACGCAGTCCGCGCCATGAGTCCCCTCCCCTCACCACCTTTCAGGGGGCTCACTTGCACGAATCCTTTTATAATATAAAAAAAGGGTGATTCAGAATTATTTTAGAATAAGCTTTTTAATGAATTCTGACTGGATTACCAATCGTTGGACGACCATTGGCCACTAGATATTCGTGTCTTTCAACAGAAATGTCAACTTTAATAATTACTTATTTGCAATTATATGTACTGTTTTATTAGTCAAAGCTGTATTCCATCATAAATCAAGATTTCAGCTGAAGATGATCGAGACATTCAAAACCAAAGTGGATCATACCTAAAACTATTTCTGATTTAAAATTGAATTTCCACTTAAATCATTAATTGAATTTTAAATGATGATCTATGTTTACAATTCATTTCACAACAATAAAAGCAAATCATCGTCTAAACCACTTCTGAATTCCACTAGTTAGTCAACTTTAATCTTGATAATCTCAATCAGAACTATTTATGAACTTCATCTACTTTAGCTCTTAATGGCTCAATTGACTTACATGATATAAGAATATGGTACCAGAGGGTGTTATGGTCTGACTGAGGTTTGGCAAAAATACGGTACGCAGACCTGAAGACATGAGTAATACACACACAAATATGAAGAAATTAAGAATTTGTTGACAAATGCAGTAGAACCTCGTTTATCCGAATCTCCGTATTATCCGGTTCAAATTTGTAGCTTTAAAAAAATTGTTTACTTAGATAATTAAAAATTATGATAGCAAGAACGTGACTGCAAGTACCCCAAACATTCCCTTTTTATTTTGATAGAATGTACAGCTCCTGCAGAGATTGTACAATAAATTATGATAATGTAACAAACACCACTGCGGCTGAACCATAATGATTAGATTGACCGTGTTTTATTCAAACGAAACAAACGTTCAAACCAAAAGACAGTGGACCATTTCTTTGTTAAGAAATTATGTGAAAAATTGTTTTAGTGTTCTTTTACGTCTTTAAAACAATTATATGCAATTTTGCTAAAGACATACATGGTTTTCTTGTAGTAATGAAACGAAATTGTGCTTATTTAAGGATTTGCTTTGCTTATTACCCATTCTACGCAGCTTTTCCGGATTTTCGATCATCCAAGGTTGCCTCTAGTCCCAGTTAGTCCGAATAAACAAGGTTGTACTGTAAGTTCAAAAAGAAAGAAAAAATAAAAGACTCAAAATCAATCTAAAAATACTTAATAAATACTAATTTAAAGCGAAAATTTTAAATTTATTCAAATTGAAAACAAACATTTCGGTCACATTTTGGGATCCCACTCACTCCTCGCAAATATATTGCTACAAATCTCACATTTATGCATTCCATTAATGTTAACATCCTCTTTGTGCCGTGAGGAACAAAAGAAATGATCTAATGATCTTTGTCAATCAAGACTACAATCTTTAATTAACAATAAGCATTATTAATTCACTCATGAACTTAGATAATAATGAACCCTTTAAATACTAAACTAATGCAGTGTTGGGAGCATGACCTACATTTTAATGCCTAAGCCACATCAAAAGTTTTGGATTTTTGTGTAAAATTTGGTTGCAGTAAAATATGAGTCCACTTTAAAAAATAACCAAAGTAAGGGGATAATGATGAATCAAATAATTCCTTCATTAAACTTTTGATCTCACAACAAAATTTGGATTTTGTAGCAACAAGGAAATATTTTCAACGTGAATCAGATGGTAAATATTTTATTCATTCATTTTTATCCTGAAATCAATTACACCCCCCCCCCCAAAAAAATAATATATATATATATATATATATATATATATATATATATATATATATATATATTTTAGTGAAAATTTTACTAAAATTAAATTATGAGAAATGACCCAAATTTTCACTAACGAAACATTGACTCTATTTCGCTCCATCCTCGTGTTAGATTTCGACCAATAACTAAGTGAAAAAAAAAGGAAAAAAAAAACTAATTTATGGTCTGGCATAATGCATAACATTTGTATTAGTGTTGGAAAAACACGCTTTTTTATGTACCTATTATGCATTTCCTCTTAAAACTTAAAGTGTTTAAATCAGGCGTTATGAAACATTATTACTCCTGTTCATAAAACATAACCCGTTAAGCTGACCAGTAAGCAAGGGGGAAAATATTGAATACCAACCCGTTAAGTCTAAGAACTATGTTTAAAAAATTCGCATATCAATTTTTCACCAGTTAAGATTAGAAATTACTCATTTTTGTGAAATATATTTTTTCATTACACTGTATTTTTGTGCTATGCTGTTGTTGTTGTTGTTGTGTACATTTGACCTTTTTTTCCGTTATTCATTTTCAAGTTCCTGTTTCTCTAAGTTACTGAAAAATATTTTCTTCAGATTTATACTCCTGTGATCAATACCATTTTATGGATTTTGAAACATCTGCTTATTTTATTTTTCACTGTGGTGTAATTGCGTTTCATTATGCAATTATAAATGATCAAAACAGAGAAAATATTCATTTGTCTTTCATGGTTTATCAGTATAGTCTTACGTCATAATTTCGAAAATTTGTTTTATGTATGTTATAAAATTTCATTGGAAACATCATTTGCATCATTTTCTTAAAGTAACTGAATAAAAACAAGTTATCTAAAATTTATATGAACTTGAAGTTTTATTTCAAAAAAGTAAAGTGCTATATACAATGATACATACAAATGTACACATCAGTTCATAAAGTCAAAACACTATAACATCATTTTTTGAAAAATGGTTCTCCCCAGCATATACAGGGTGACCTTGACCTTATGACATATCGTAAAAAAATATTCCTGAACCTGTGAAATATTCTTATGCAAACCACATACTCGTGCGCAATTTTTTTGTAAAAAAAGGTTCATATAATTTGAACAATGGCCAACCCGTACCGACTTGCGCCTGAAAGTGTAAACCAGCACTGTGTACTAGGTTGAACAGAAAAAAAAAAATTCGGAAGTTCAAAATTTCATGTTGGTAAAACGTTGCCCCTATGTCCCCACAAGTACGACAAAAATATTTATCCAAATTAAAGAATATTTAAATGCACAGCAGGAGGCTTAAATTTATAATCTTCAAAAATTCTGCTTATTTTTTAAAAAATTGTATAAACATTTAAACAAAATATCAAGTTCAAAAATTATTAGCAAATACATCTTCAAATCATTATTTGCAAATGAATAATAATAAAATAAGAAATGAACAAGAATAATATTAAAAGTGAAAAAATTTACTCAAACTTGAAAAACTCCATATCTTTGAGTACTAAGAGGGAGACTTAAATATAGCAAGAGAGCAAAAATTTCGATTTTACGTTAATTACCTAATTTCTTAAAATTCACTTTGCATTAAAAAAAAACTACAAAAAAAAACATTTTTTGAAGTAAATTATAAATTTTAGGCCTCCAGCTAGACACCTATGTTCTTTTTAATTTGGATAAATGTTTTTGGGGTAGATATGGGGCTATAGGGACAACGTTTTATCAATATGAGATTTGGAACTCTAAAAAAAAAATTTTTTTCCCATTCGCCCTAGTATACAGTGCTGGTTCACACTTTCAGGCGCTTGTCGGCACGGGTTCCCGTTGTTCAAATTATAAAATTTTTTCTACAATTGTTTTTACATAAAAGAAAAAATATAAGAGGGTGTGCGACTTGTAAAATCGACTTTCATATTTTGGGAAACCCTATAGGGTAACGCAGCAGTAACAGACATCCTTAAGATATTGCTCTAAGGTTAACTCAATTTTTTGAGCCTTTTAATGTATTTAGACTTTTAAAACTATTTTTATCTCGTGTAAGTGCATCTCATCTAACGTTTGGCTGCTTCTGGATCCTCTGAATTCGTGAATTCTATTTTTATTTTCTCAATTTCGAAAACAGACACCGACAATTCTGATGATACCCAGTAACAGATACGATGAGGAAAGGATGAGTAATGGACAGAATTCCCCTTTTCTCTTCAAAATGTGCAAAAGTTTTTTACTTTTAGGCCTAAAACCTTATTATATTCAAATAAACATGAAACACCGGCAGATTTCGTGGTATCTGTTCATAACCTTCCACCACTGCCTTGTAAATACCAACTGGCTCATAAAATTCACTCTGACCACACTAGATGGTTGCACTGTATTCATGGTCCGCAGCAACATCAGTTTACCTGCCTAAAATTCTTATTATTTAAATCCAAAATTACGACTGTCTGTTACTGGACCCTTGTCTGTTACTGGTACTGTTACCATATATATATATATATATATACATTGGTAACTCTTATTTTGGTTGGTAGGATCCCGATAAATGTAGTGCAGACCACAAGGATCCACGAAACACACTTTGAAGTTCACTGCCGTAGAGATAAACCATCTATCGCCACAGATATTGAATGATAAACTAAACTATTTAACAGCGATAAAATCGCGAAAAATCAACAACACAAGTGGGTGATTAATGTCTAACAGAACTATCTGTGTTAGACATTAATCACCAACAATTTATACTTCATTTTTAGCAAGCAATCATATGACGTCAGAATAAGTTCGATATCTGAACTCTGCGCTGGACCAATAAGAAAACTCATGTGAAGTGAAGAATTTTTATATAACAAAAAATATTTTTCACTATGTCGAATAATGCGCAGTTGATACAAAATGACATCTCTTTCTTAGTGTTTTCTACCAACTGCATTCGAAAACCAACTGCAATTCCTGCTGTCAATTTAAAACATCCTAACAACGATGCTACTGCAAAACATCTTTGACAATATGCTAACTCACTAAATATTCATTTTTCATTAGAAAATGTTTGGTTATCGGATCAGCAACACGACGAGGACTTGTTTTTCTCTGTGACACTTTCCTTCAATTGAACTAGTTCTGAACTAGTTCTTGAACTAGAACTGGCGTCAAATGAACCCCGCTGATGATACAAGTTGGCCATTTGTCTGGCTACGTACATGAATGCATCCATTACTCCTGTTAAAAACAAACTCAGTTATTCAAACACTAAACATTTTTTTTTTAAGTTTTAAAATTTAAACAACAGCAGCGATAAACATTTTACAGTTACTATAAAATTAAAATAGTATACCCTGTAAATTAACTTCTGTATTTATTGATGATTCAACCTTCGGTCAGACAGGCAAACAGCGGGTCAAAGTTTTCTTCAACCAATAAGAAGGTCTCAATCGGTGATTCAGGTTGTCTGACAGAGAGTCAAATAGTCTGATATATATGGGCGTAAGAAATTCAAAATGTGTTCAAAAGTGTCACAAGTAATTTCATTAACTCTATGAACTACTGCTTTAAAATTTTATAGTAGGGGCACGTTGAAAACTGTGAATCGTTGAAACTCCACCACAAAAATCCTTGCCAATCAGCAGTTAAATGGGATGACCTCTAAAAATGAGTTTCAACGCCCATGCGAACGGGATGTAACAATTATGTTAAGTAAAATAGAATTTTTTAATGTTCCTCAATTCATGACCATCAATGTGAGGCTGTACATTCGTCTAAATCTTGAATACGATGTTACGCATGCGTCATTTTCATAAACGTACAACTGATTCCTAATAATGTGATTCAAAGTCGTGGGAAGCTAAACAAAATAAGCTGGCAGTAAAACGATTAATTTTAAACTGAAGCAAATAGAGACAAAGGGGTGTAAGGGCTTAAATTCAAAATTTGAAGATATTAATTAGTACAAATTTTAGGAGAACTCCATCTGTTTTGAGGCAAGAAATGGTAACAGTAACCGTGGTAGGTGATGCTACTGCATGATAGAGAAAAACTTTTTTATGAAAGCCAATCAAAGATTTGAACTTAGCTCGCATTTTACTCAAAACTTTGAAAACGCCCTTTACATCCCTTTGCTTCTAACTACCTTAATTGATCTCTTTTTAATTCACATAATAAAAGATACGAGAACAGACATCAGTTTTGTCTTCAGAAGGCTCAAATTTACTTTTCACATAAATCTAACAATATAGCCGAAAAAGCACTTTTATTGCATTAATACAAAGGGTAGACACCATTCGCTTCAGAGTTGAAATAAAATTTATGGACTGTGTATGATTGATTTAATTACAAGAATTACCTTCGCTTGTTTTCGCAGATGTTTCAAAGTAAAGTGCTCCAATGGATTTCGCAAACTGCGCAGCTTTGTGATAGCTAACAACTCTTTCCGAATCAAGATCGCATTTGTTTCCAATTATGCAGACGCAGACACAAACTTTCTCAGAATTCTTTTCTAAATCTAAAAATAAAATCAAAAAAATAATTTATTGACAAATTATAAAGTAGAAAAATTAAAATCCCCCTTCCAAGTTCTTCTAGTTTAAGATAAGAAGATTGTTTTTTTCTCTCAAACATGCAGGGGAAGACAGAATCTCAACATTCTTTTCAAAATCTAAAATATTTTTCTTGTCAATTAATCATAATGCATTGACATTTTTAAAAATAGAATCTTTCTTTTAATTTCAAGATGTTCAACGTCATGGGAAGTGAAAAAGAAACGTGTTAATTAAGGGGGGAATAAACACATGAAAAAATAGTTTCTGCTTTAAGATGGGTTTTTCTTTTAAAATAAGTTAAAAAAAGAGGTGGTAATAGCACTTAACTTCTCCGATTATACGAACTTTTTCTTAAAAAGTTAAGTGCACTAAGTTTAGCAATACCTACAATACAGCAAGACTCGACCGGAGAGTCAATCTTCAAATCAGTGTCTATTAAAGATTAAAATTGCGCTCAAATTATGGACAAACATTTGAATTTTAATCAACCCTCCCTCCCTTCTTATTCGAATCTGGTTAGATTTTATTTACGTAGGAAAATAGTTTTAAAAACGTTGCTCTTGATTTTTCGTAATGAAAAGTAGTTTTATTCTGACGCTTTGACTTAATGCATCTGCTTCAAATTTACAAGAAAAAAAAGTTGCACGTTTTAATCCTGCAAAAAAACAAGACGACATTAATAGAAAAATGGTAAATAAAGAGCCATTCTGGGCAATTCAAAAACAACCCAAAACATCCATATTTAATGCACTCAGCAATAAATATGTGAGCCAATCTGGTGAAAATTAGTTTTGTCTAAATCGGAGCATTCATTCCTAAGGAGTATTGAAAACTTAGGAACGAAAACAAGTAATTTGTGTGTATTTCCCTCATATACAGGGTGTTCCGTTTTAACCTGCAAGACCTCTATTTCCGCAACCATTAGTCTTAGATGCGTACTTCCATTTGTAAAAATGTTCAAAATCAGATGCAGGGTTAAGATATTGAAAATTTAAAGCAAAAATAAGAATGAGTCAAAAAATACAAAATTTAACTTTTCATACGGGCCCTTCTTCTCTTTTTCTTCTTGCTTATCTCTCTGTTCTGAATCAGCTCAGATCCATGAGGTTGTTCGCCTTAATCAACTTCAAGACAGAATCAGGTCTCTTCAGTAGATCCTCTCGTACCAAACCAACACAAAAAATTAGATGTTGTGCAGTGGCCTCTTCAGTATGACATTTGGTGCAAATTGGGAAAGTCCTATTACCACGGGAAAATCTGAGGGTTTTTAGATGACCTGTGTTCAGGCGAGCCAAAGCAGTTTGATCTCTCCATGCGGACCCTAGGTCCTCTAACTTATTTTTAGGGAAATAATCTCAATTGAAAAATAATTCCAACACAAAAAGTTTGACATTAGTACGACCAATATTCACCGAGATATGAAACGCAGCGTTTTGTGACTTACACCACTTTACACTCGCCGTCAATAACACTTTTCGGGGGGAAATATAGCAGTTAACATTGGTTTAAAATTATACGTGTGCATACAGTAGTTTTTCAAATTGTTTTAAGTTTTGTAGTGTGTTCATGCGCACATCATGGCATAATATTTGCATTTATTTATCAAACATAATGAAAAATATAAATATTTTGACAGGTTGTCGAACTTAAAAAAAAAAGCATTCTTCTGAAAAGGCGATAGTTCCAATCTCATCTTCTATAATGTCCCTTAAAACTTTGAACTCGAATATCTCCTTCAATTTTGGTCTCACAAATGTCAATTTTTTTTTCTTTTTTTTGCGTTAGTAATATCTTTCAATGGAGATTATTTCCCTAAATATAAATTAGTGGACCTAGGGCCCGTATAAAATTTTTTTTTTTTTTGACTCATATTTATTTTTGCTTCAAACTTTCAATATCTTAACTCTGCATTTGATTTTGAACATTTTTGTAATTGGAAGTATGCATCTAGTACTAACGGTTGCGAAAATGGAGGTCTGGCAGGTTAAAACGGAACACCCTGTATATCTAAATGCTTCAATAGATTTTCATTTTAATTGATGAACATTGACCTTAAAAGTAATATTATGTTACGCAATAATAATGTTCCCTAAAGCATTTTTTTTTTTTTTTAAGAATATAGTCTCTCTGGTCAGATTGCAGTCAAGTTCGGAATTTAACCTAAATTGCGAGCATTCATTTACGCAGCAAAAACTAAAGGTTTTTCCTAATCACAGTTCTGATAATAAGTATTCATTTAGTTCTCTTTCTCAAATGCAGTTCTTGATCAAATTTAATAATTTTAAAGAAAATATTCTGTTTTTTACGTTGTACGTGCTAAGGCAGATTAATTACATGTATTTCGATTCTTCCGAGAATTGTAACTCAAACTATTTTTGAGTCAGTATTGTTGTAATTATGAATTACGCAAATTAAAATCTGTAATTGAAGCATCACAATAACTCACGGATTTTTCAATACACCAATGCTTTCAAGTCGTACAAATTTTGGAGGTTCCTTTGTACTTAATGAATGTTAATTGACTATTGATTGTTAATCTACTTTTCTAAATTTGAAAGTAAAAAAAATTTAAAGTTTCTGATTCTTTTTCTTCTTTTCTATATATATATATATATATATATATATATATATATATATATATATATATATATCATTTCACAATTTTGAACATTTTTTGGAAAAATTATTGAATATTCATCATGTTTTACGCAACTTTATTGTGCTAAAAGTTTTTGACAGCTGAAAAGGTGAAACTTTTCTTTGAATTTAGAAATCCGTATGTTCTTTGAATATTCTTCAAAACATTTAAAAGCTTTCTGTTTTTTCCGCAAGTAATAAAAATAAAATAAACTTATGCATGTACCTGTCAGTTGTTATAGTTGGCAAATTTTTCAACAAACGCACTCATATTTCTGTAGGGTATGGCATACTACGTATGCTTAGTCTTTCATAATCAGTGATAAAAAAAAGTAATAATAAATCAATAAATAAAAGAAAACGATTGTCTTAATATTCTAGAGTAAAAAAATTGTATGGGTTTCTAAAAATAAATCAGATACCAAATTAGTAATTTTACGACAACAAAAATATTTTGAGAATAGAAAAAATTTTGATAACCTTCAATCCACTTTGGTATACTGTTGAAAGACTCGATGCAGGTGATGTCATACACAACTACAGCCAAGTTTGTTTTTCTGTAGTACATCGGGAGCTGAAATGAAAGATCACAAAATAATAATTAATAAGAATTGGAAGAACAAATATTACATTAACATTGCATTCAATATGATAAAAGTACACTATGCAGCAGTGGTTTACAAACTTTTTATATCCACGTTTTTCATAAAGAAATTGTTAAGCCCCCCCCCCCCCCCCCCAAATGCTCTGAATAGCACAATTTCATTAATTTTATCTAAAACTACTTACGTGATGGCAAGATAAAAAAAATACCATATTGGATACAAAATAGTTTTTATGCATCAAAACATTTTTTATTATCATATTTCCATACAAGTATTGATATTCTACCTTTATAACAACTCTTACAAATTTTCAGAAAAATAGAAGTTTAAAGAACAAGATTAGTAAATATTAATACATTAATACAATAATATTAATGCAGTGGCGTCACTACGGGGGAGCGGTCCGCCTCGGGTGTCACCCGTTTCCCGTTTGGAGAATGACACCCTAAGGAGAATTGCAAGTTTTTGAAAAATATGAAACTAAAATACATTTTTAAGACCCCAACTTTGAAAATTTTCCGGGGGGGGGGCGCCTCGGGTGTCACCCGTTTCCTGTTTGGGGAATGACACCCAAAGGAAAATTGCAAGTTTTTGGAAAATATGAAACTAAAATGCATTTTTAAAACCACAACTTCGAAAATTTTCCGGGGGGGGGGGGAGACCCACGGCCCCCTCATTCCTGCAGTTTTTTTAATTAGAGATTTTTTAAGTTGGACCTTTAATTGTAACAATAAGGTCAGTAGTATAAGTAGTAGTATATGGTCAGTAGTAACAGACAAGAGTCCATTAACAGACAGTCATAAGATTGGATTTAAATAATAAGCCTTTTAAACGGGAAAACTGTTGTTGCTGTGGCCCATGAATAGGGTGTAACCATTCAGTGTTATTAGAGTGAATTTTATGAGCCAGTTGGTATCTAAAAGGCAGTGGTGAAACATTATGAACAGCTACCACGAGGTCAGCTGGTGTTTCATGTTCATTTGAATTTAATAAGGCTTTAGTTCTAACAATAAAGAACTTTTGCATATTTTGAAGAGAAAAAAGAAAGTTCATCTATTACTCATCCTTCTTATCCTGTTTGTTACTGAATATCATCAGATTTTTTCGGTGTCTGTTTCTGGAGGTCGGACCTTTTTTTCGAAATCGAGCTAATAAAAATCAAATTAACTGATTCAGAGGATCTAGAAGCAGCCAAACGTTAGATGAGATGTAGTTGCATGAGAGAAAAATAATTTAAAAAGTCTAAATACATTAAAAGGCTCAGAAAATTGAGTTAACCTGAGAGCAATGTCTTAAGCATGTCCGTTACTGGTGCCATTTCGATTTCAACTTTACAAATTTGATCCGAATGAACCGGAGATCCGGTTCATGAAACACATGACACTAATTTTGGTTGCCCAGCTGTGTAAGTAAATTCCTACGTTTCTCTCTGCAAAATAGGCATTTAACTCAAAAGAAAATCATTAAAGTTTTAGTATTAATGGCCTTAGCTTCTGCCAAGTAACATGAAAGCTACGCCCAAGCATAAAAACCTCTTCACAACAGGTTTCGCCGGTCACACACGGGACACACACGAGGGGTCTTTTAGATTTTGCTCAAAGACTAGGACCCAACACATGTTTAATGGTATCAGCAAAAGGAAAAGTGACGGTAAAGGAATGTCAAAATAATGCCTCTGAATTATTTCTTACCAATGTCCTAAATCTTTCAGCACCTGCTGTATCCCAGATCTGAAACCGAATAGTGTACGAGTCAACATCTCTAAAAATATAGAAAAATATATCTTTTATAATTCCTCAGTATTTTCATTCAAAAGATGTTTCCTCAGTATAACTCACAGTACTAAAACGGGGAAACGTGCAGCACATAAAAACAATCTTTTATTAAAAAGCATCGGTAGGAGACTAAGTTCTAAAATGCATAAGCTTCAATAACAGAATTTTTTTATAAGCAACAATTTTCCATTTAAAAAATCATATTTTCCAACCATAAAAGGGAAACACAAAATAGTGTTTTGCTCAATAACACCGTCAAACCTCCTTTCTTTTTCTTTTTAACTTATTTTCTCGTAGAAGTTTTGTAAAATTAAACCATAGTGTTACTAAATGTAAAATTTGGTTTGCTCTTTTTCCTCACACTATAAATTGAGAGAAGAATCAACAATCAGCACAATGATTTTTTTTTCTATTGTACATGACTTTTAACCGTACCGGCTACAACATTCACCAAGTCAAGATTTTTAAAACAGAACATAAGACTGCATTCAGTTTAAATTTACTCCTCTATAACATTTAAAGTGATAAAAATGCATAATACGATATATACTGCTAAGACACTGTGTTTATAAAGTCTTGATAAAATTAATTTTAAAAAACTATTAAAGATTTATACGTAATTCTTCTTTTATTTTTATCCACAATTTATCATAGTTTTTCCTTCATTGGTATAGTTGGCGATCGGAGGTCAACTTAGCAGAGCGGCACTAGATAATCTCTGGCACTAACAAATCGGAAACTGAAAATGGCGTCTATGAAAGAAAAAGAGTCCAAGCGATGTCGCGCAAAGGGGGTTTTGAGGGTCAAATCATCTCCACCAGACTTTCGGTTTTAACACATATTGCCAACCCTAATACGACAGTTTATATCCATACATGTATTGTATGACTATGGATACCACCCCCCCCCCCCCGGTAGGAGGTAAATTCTGGCTTCGTTAGAGTCAGTCGCGAAGTGTAAATTTGTGCAATCCTCTCAGAACTACGATAGGTGCATACATAGAAGTGTATTCAAGTTGCGAAAAGCACTTTTTGAGATAATGATTCAAAAAATAACTATCATGATATTAGAATCTGTATCAGTTTTGTAATCAGTTTTCTTTGTCAGTCAGTTTTCTTTGTCATCAGTGCAAGACTTTGTAAACACTGCGTTTTGCTGCATAACTTCTTCCCAGAAGGAACAAAAACCAAACAACTAAAAGTGCTTAACAGAAATGAAAGACTCAAGAAGTTTTTTTCGTACAATTACCTATTGCAGCAAACTAAAAACGTTTCAAGTAAAGAATGTCACAGTCAATTGACGATTTTCTCATGACGTCTGTGAAGGAACTTGTTAAGAGATTTCTATAAATAACTAACCCAAGAAAACAAAAGCCGGATGACAGTACACACGCGCGTCGTGATGCTGTTTTTGCGGCATACATTTTCGCTTGCCTCATAAAGCTGAGGCCGAAATTTCTGGAAAAGCCACTAATTACTTTTCATTTTCTTTGATTTCGTTGCTTCCAGTTAATTCTTTTGTTTTATCTCAGGGTAATAGTCTCAGCATAATTTTTATAACACTATTATAATGTTTTTTTTTTTTTTTTCATAATTCAGATGAATATTAAAACGGTTGTAGTCTCAAAACAATTCCAGTCTTTCTCACTATGATTGAGCAATTGTACACATTCAACAAAGCGAAGACAAAACTTTCTGTGTGATTCGTTTCGCAAAGCAAAATGTGACATAGACTCACTATAATGTCGAGTGCAGGCAATAAACATTTAGATACTGCAAATTTTGTAAAATAAATGGAAGGGATAAACACATTTTTTATAGTAAAATTCAGGAAACAAAAATGAAATCAAAGAAAAACTTAAATGTATAAGAGCAATACCGCAAAGAAAGAAAAACATACCTTAGAAAAATTAGCTTTTAGCAATAATCATCTTTACAAATAATCGCTTTCTTTATTATCCTTTGTTTTGCAACATAGCAATTGACTTTTAAATAATATTTTGATCATGATAATATGCTTAAAACAACATTAAAACCATGATAAGGGTTCTTTAAATGAAAATAAGCATAAAGAAATCTTGAGATACACCATTTTGATTGAGAGGATGGAATAGGGTCTACAGTGCTGGCCAAATTATTAGACTAAAGAGTTTTTTTTTTTTTTTTTTTTGTACACTATTTGTACTAAAATACTATTTATTTTACTGTTAAAGTACAATACATACTGTACACTGATTATTACGTTATTTTAACATAATTTAATGTTTTCAGGTGGCAGCACTGTCTGCTTTGTTTATGTTCTTTGTTTATCTACTTACCAGGAACATAACCTCAATCATCTTAAACAGTTCACTAGTTCTTTTTATTAGTGTGTTCTTTTATATTTAAAGTTAGTTTTAGGTAATTAGTGAGTATGTGCATGTGAGTATATATAATAGTGAGTATAAACAATTGTTTACCTCCTTTTTTAAAAAGTTAAGAAACGGTGTAAACCTTGTGAAAAGTATGCCAAAAAGACTTAAAATGCTCATTAAGAACAAGGGAATGCATACTAAATATTAGATAAATATTTCACTGTTCGTTAATGTGTCTATAGTAACGTAATCAATAAAGAATTTGCTTTTAAAACAGTCTTAGTCTAATAATTTGGCCAGCACTGTAAATCTACTTTCAGTGAAAAAAAAAAAAAAAAAAAAAAAAAAAAACTCTTCCAGATTGTTATTTGTAAGAAATTATTTTTAAAAAATGTATTCTTATCCGATCAAGTTCATACCGAGAAAATAAAACCACAATTTACAGTGCCTCCTACACTCAAAAAGACAAAAATGAAAGTCTAAAGCTAAATAAAACCTCACGGAGAAAAAATGTGATTTTGGAAATACTCATTCTTCAATATTATCATACTCACATGATTTTGTAAGTAAATGAAGCCGCAATAGTTGAATTAACTTCCTGTTTGAACTGCTTTGTGCACAATTGATGAATCATGGATGTTTTTCCAACACCTTTAAGAAAAAGTTATATACAAATTTAGTAAAACTTACCATTTCTCTACATCTAGGTCTTCAGTTATCTAATAACATCGTTCAATTATATATGTCTATTTTTTAAGAAAAAGACCTGGTAAATTAATTTTACCAGACATTTTGAAAATGTATATACTATCATTTGGATCGGCTTTCTGAGAAATGTTTTCAAATTTGATTTACACATTTTATTGATCCTTATCCTTATATAGTTACTTATGGAAGTTTATCCTGATGTTGCTTTTTTTTTTTTTTTAATCATGCAGTCAGTTTTAGCATGTTCATAGAAATTGATGAAGAGATTTTTTTTTCCAGTTATAGCCGCTTGAAATTCAGTATAAAATTTCCCAATATTTCATCGTTTTTGAAGATCAAATTGGTTTTAGATAAAGAAAGTTTTACAATGTCATTTTTTACCAATTTCACTTTTTAACGAATTCTAGTTGAATAACGTAAAATTTTTGAAAGAAATTGGCAATCTAATGAGCTTTGTTTAATGATAGTTCTTAAATATATGAAACGTGCAACGAATCCAACGATGTTTGATTGCAAAATACGTACGAAGCATCTTCATCAGCTTCTCATCTACAAACTTCCATGCGATCCAGAATCATATAAAAATTATATTTTTGTGTTCCCGCCCCCCTTTATTTTGATATTGTGTTCACAGGAGTGGACTAACCCAATCGGCCCAAAGCCCGGTATTCCTTCAAATCCGGAGGTCACTGGGCCCTTCCAAAAGATGCCTTTCTCGGCAAATTTAGAACCCAACATTGCAACATTGGTTTTATTTGTCCTTTTTCTTAGTTTTTCAAATTATTTTTTAATGACGCTTAATGTCCCTTCTCATTAGACGCTGTTTATGCATGAAATGTGTGCATGTTCGTATTTTATCATTCGGTAAAATTGGAATTTCATTCGGGAAATTGACCCCCCCCCCCCCTAAAAAATGGGATGCCGCTGGCTGCAAGCGGTGAAAATAGTTTACCATACTCAGCTAAGGGCTAGTGCAAACAATTTTGTTTCAGTGCAAAATTTAAAATTGGCATGGGAAGCGATTGTTAAGTCGAGGAAAACGAAGAAATCCCACCAAAAACATTCTGTAAAAAACTAACCAAGTCTCGATGGAGCTGTTTGTTTATCTCTAAAAAGTAATGAAATCTAAACAAAGTCATGACAAGTCGAAGGTTCCTTACTGCGATTTCTTTATTGTTATAGTTAATGTTGCGTGACTTGGTCGTTAAACATTCTTTATACGTTAGTGGGTACAAGTCAATTTTGTTTACACGTTTTCAAAGTGGCAATTTTCCATCGTCAATGGGTAGCGGTTCTGGCGACAGGTTGGTGCAATCGTGTCATGGAGCACCTGTTTTTGTACCCTTGTGTATACTCTTTAACGGCTAAGTCACACAACATTAACTATAACAATAAAGAAATCGCAGTAAGGAACCTTCGACTTGTCATGACTTTGTTTAGATTTCATTACTTTTTAGAGATAAACAAACAGCTCCATCGAGACTTGGCTAGTTTTTTACAGAATGTTTTTGGTGGGATTTCACTTCTTTTTGTAGAAACATTTAATTTGTGTGATGTTCGAGTAGACTAAAGTTAGGCTAGATTAAATTAGAAGATATGTGTCCCACTACGCTGGACTTTCGCAATGACAGTCGATTTTTTGATGTACCAAGAGTAGAAGGGAGCATTACCATATCTAATACAGCTGAGACCAGCTGAGGGTTCTTCATTAGATACTTCAGACTTTTGATTTTTGACATCAAATGAAGCGGCCCACCAAGTTGAATATTTTTTGTAAAGGCGGTTAGCCTAGTTTTTATAGTTTTCCCTTTATGTGGTCATCAAACCCTAACTCTGTTCCAAATTTCACCTCTCTGAGTTTATGGGAAGTACTAGTTCTATTTTGATGATCATGAGTGAGTGAGTGAGTGTCATAAATGCGAAACTTTGCTTTCGCTTAACTTCGGAACTAAATGACCTACAGACTTGAAATTTCGGATTTCCAATGTGTGATTATAGCTTACTGGATGACGAAAATTTTTGCTTTCTGGTCTCATCAGAAGGTTCTCAAATTGGGGCCTGAAAATGCGACGAAATGGTTCCAGTAAAGATGGTACGGCAGTGTTTGCTTTGCGCTCGACTTGGCTGGGGCACTGCCGTGCCCCTCGATACATTAAACTAAACCTAAATCGGGAGTATAATGCGCATCGCGTCTGTCTGACCTTGACATAGGCAAACCTTTCCAAAACCAAGGGTAGAACTCACATTTAGAGCTTTAAATAACGGGTTTATGGGTTTGTAACCTCGTTATTTAAAGCTCCCGTTCACATGTTGCCCAAATCTCTGAGTTCGAAAGGGACCCCAAATTTTTAAATTCAACACACTAATATTTTTTATTCAAAAGATATTTTAGTTGGTATGGAATCAAACATTGTTAAGGTAAAATTTAAAAAAATGTATCGAAACGGAATGCGCATTTAAAATTTAGAATAATTGACTGTAATTTCATATTATGTTGTAACCTACTGGATCGATCTCAAATCGATCGTTTACAACGACAAGCCCCGGACCCTGCAACACCTTAAGGATAACATCCGGCTAGCCATCGCCAACATTCCTGTCGATATGCTCGAAAGAGTGGAACAAAACTTCAAATCTAGGGTAGATCAGTGCATCATTAATATGGGCCGCCATTTGTCCGATGTAATTTTTAAATCTAGTTAAAATAAAAATTCAGAATACATACAATATTTTATAAAAAGAAATAAATTTATATATGAAGTACTTTTTCTTTTATTGACTTTTCAAATCAGCAAGTTTCCCTGTCGCACTTTGTATTACACGGTTGAAGTGACATTCGTTCGCGGGAAAATACGCTGATTTTTATTTATTTTTTTTCATTAGATTTGAGGATATATTTGAAATACTTATCAATTGGATATTTTGCGTACATAAAACATAAGGAGAAATTCAAAATTTAATGTTTAAAAGGTAAAATCTATTAAATCATATGATTGTAAAGTAGTTTTTTAATTTCTTGTAAAACAAAAACATATTTAACTACACCGTGAACTCTGAAAACAAAAAAGTATTTCTTAAACTGATAACGTTTAAATGCATAGGATTTGGTTACGCTTACACTTCTATGAGAATGGGCCACAAAATATTATAGTTGTAAGTTACAACAAATAAAATAAACGAATTATGACAAAAACCATGTGAATGTATAGTACATAAAAAGCAGGTTGTCTTATCCTTAGTTTGCACGTGGACAAACAACAACTTACTAAGTTCTCTTCCGTTACTACTTGACGACGATAAAAACAAAGACGAATATAAAAATTTTACAACTTTCCCGAAGTTTTACTGCGGATGGAACTATTGTTAAATCGCTATTTCTATCGACAACAAGGTAAAAATGATTCAACAAAATATGTTATGTTGTGTATTGGTAATGAAAAGTCAGGCAGAATAACCAACAGAAATTGATTTTCTTGAGCACGCTGAACGGATGCCCACATGATAAATGGTTAATACAAAAAAAAAAAAAAATGAATGGGTTTTGAGCAGAATTTAACAATAATTTCTAGATAAAATTTGAAGAGCCATAATATTTTTTAATTTGGATAACATGTTTGTAAACGTAAAAAGCTGTTGATAACATGTTAGTATTTCGTTATATTTCTAGAAAACTTATTTATTTTTACACTTTTTGTTATTTATTTTTCAAAACGTTATTTTTTCGATTTTCATTCTTTCTAGAATCAAAAAAATATCAGTAAGTCGAAGGTGTAATTTTTTGTTGCTGACATGAGAAAAAAAAAAAGTAAAAAGAGAAGAAAAGAAAAGAGAAAAATTCCGATGGTATTCTACTAAAAGAACTGGAATCTCTGTCAACTGCTTAAACTTTAACGCTGAATAGAGACATCATAGGTAGAAATTACGAAAGCGCCCTGTTTTCTAACTCTACGGTACTTGACATCCTGCACTCTTATAATAAATTTACTGCAATGTAAATTTGACTAAATTTTATAGTAGTTATCATGGAATAACCCAATGCTTTTTTGTTTTTTTTCCTCAAAATTAAGTGCAAAATCCTTTTTGTCTATTAAGCAACAACTAGTTAACCCTAGTGAAGAAATTCAAACACCTGGTTTTCAAAGTTTTTTTTTTCTTTAATAGCAAAAATGTGACTTTTTCCCCCTGATTTTTTTTAATATGATGTCTTTGAAGTATTAGCTAAGTTCTGGCGTACCCTAAAAATACATTTGAGAAATAGTATATGCCATACTGCGATTTACCATGTTAAAATAAATGTTTCTTTTTTTCTGATGGCAATGCAAATGCAACACAACTGTTGTTTAGAATCCTGGCCCCAATATCTTATGAAAAAAAAAAAAAAAAAAAAAACACAGAAATTTGGATACGAATTCAGCTGAGGATATTTAGTCCGTCAAAAACTACATTTTCTAGCCTATGCTTTTCCGCTACGTATTCAGCAGAACTTGCCTACCAATTGAGCAAATGGGACTTCATCTCGAGATGCTGTGCACTAAAGCAATGCGCAATAAAACAACAAAATAAGTTGGGAATCGATGCTTTTATTTTGTTAAAATGTTTTCTTAAACGTTATATTGTGATTTACCATGCTAAAATGTAAAATCTTGTTTCCTGATTTAAACAACAACAGAACTGTAGCTCAAAATCTTGCAATGTATTTAAACTATATATTCATGGAAATTTGGAACAGAACTCTGCAAAAAAATAAATGACATCGAAACGATATTTTTTGGGCCATGAGCATTCTAACTTGCAATCTCTGCATTTTGGACCATATCCCTCTAACCAACTGAGCCAATGAGTTCCCAAATCGCGATGCTATGCATTGAAGCAATGCATCAGAAAAACAGAAAATAATCGGTTATTTCAATAAACCAACCAAAATTGTAAATTATCTCTTCATTTTTCGCCGAAAGCGGGGTAAAAAATCGTTTAAAATTATGTCTCACTTTTGAAGTTTGAGAAAGTTATGGCGTTCTCATAAAAAAAAACCCACATACCACACACACAATTTGTGAAATAATATATTTAATGATGACAAAGAGGATTGTCTTCAAGTCTAAACTTTTGAAGCTGGTATTTCTTTTCATGTTTACATTACGCTTAGTTTTCTGAGTGGATACAAATCATTTATTTTATTATTATTTTTTTTTTAGTTCAATTAATAGGCAATTTAACTGAATGAGAACTGTAGGCTGCATCAAGGAGTTAAAAAAGCAAAGAGCGTCCCCGCAGCATTAATTGTAACGCCTTAGACGTTGTGCACATAAAGTTTGGTTTAAAATTGCTATAACAGCAGACCGATCGGGCATGGCTCGAACTCTGAATTGTGTGATTGACAGCAGGACGTTCTACCGACCAAGAAAAAAGACTCTCCCTTTCAACAAGGCAAGATAAATTTATCAATTTAACTGAACAACTCCGTCCGTTGTTTTAAGGCTTTATTAAAACAAAACAAAAAAAAAAGGCCCAAATGAAATTGTCTCCTCAAACTGATACCTTACTTTTGAAGTTTGTTGAATTATTGCAGAAGTTATGGTTATACTAATTAAGTTCATGATTTTTTACATTAAAGATTCAATAGTGCAGGCGAATTTTATGCAAAACCAACCTACCAACCTTATATTCGAATATATTAATATTTAAAGCCACAGTTTCAAATTCCGAGAATGAAATGCAAATATATGAGTAAAAATGTCTAATCGGTGCAATTGGATTGAGCAATCTGCAGATTGCACATCATCCATCTAAGCACAGAATGTACTCATCCAAAACTCTATAATTGCAGTTTACGTTATATTTCATGTATGAAGTGTATTTTATCTTACATGATTTGTGAATAAATCGCGAAGAAACAAACTTCTTTAAAAAAAAATAATTGTAAAAAGTAACACTTACTTAGGTCACCAACCACCACAGTTTTCACATTAAACGAATTCTTCATATCTGACAGATGTGCGGAGAGTTGGGTCCAAAGCCTTCAGACAGGTTAATAGGATATAATCTTGCTATCGTCTTAAAACAATAGGCAACTGCACACACCAGGAGCAGCACCACTTTCAGAAAAAACTGCCCTCGAGGTAATTAAATTTCAACAGGTTTAACTGTATTTTTGAGTAATGAAGTAAATGGATAGCTTTATTCTCAAAATCTCAACTTGCTACACAATCCAAGCAAGTCTTTTTCTTCAGAGAAAAATGCTTTTACACACAAAAAAAAATAATATGACACAATAGAAAAAAATTCAATCTTCTATAATGTATAGTACTTGAAGAGACAGACAAATGTGGATGAGTATTAAAGATACCAAGTCTAAAGTGCTTCTGCCTAGCTACTCATCTGATTAATCCACTCATCTCATATATCAGCTGATGGAAATTTCTAAACGATATGCTATTTTATTTTCAGTGATGAAAGATTGGATAATTTAAGCGCTCAAAAAAATATATATCTTATCAATCTCATTCGAGTCATTTGGTGATACAAATCTTTAAAAGACCTACCGTTATTTGATAATGGTTAGTAATATCAGTTTGCAGATAATATTTGTATACAGATAGTGAAAAATTACTATTTTTGTTTTCGTTCTCTACGTTCGAGTGCATGTTTACATTTTGGAGCTTAGTTTTGTGAAAGTTCTGCAACATTTTTTTTAAGCTTTCATTTTCTGTTTCATACTGTTTAAGCAGTTAATTACGATCACCTCCCACTTTTCATTCGGACTGGTTCAAAGCTTTCGTTCATATCATGCTTCTAAATACGGAAAAGTATATAGCTTGACCACGAAAAGAAGGCGGGTGACCTTGAAGCAAAAAATCATTTGTATTATTTGTAATAGGTTGTTTGTTATTATTTTGGAATAGATAGGATTAGCGAGGGGAGCATGCCTCTTACTATTCGGTGCTTTCTGGCAGATTCTACCTATTACAAATGAAACAAATGTTTCGCTTCAAGGACATCCGCCTTCTTTTCGTGGTCAAGCTTTACTATCACTTTCCCATAACAAGTTGTGATATGATAATAATACAATTTACGAAACTATTAGTGCCGATTGTTTTAAATTATAGGCCTTATTGAGAAAAGTTGAATTCACTTGTCAGGTTATGCTCCAGTTTGCTGCGATATTTATTTTTTGTTGATATATTGAGTACCTTGATTCGCACAGATACGCCTTTAGTGACAATTAAGGAGAATATTCAGTTCATAAACTGCATCAGAATTTTGTGAACGACATAAATTTAAACATCAGTTGCGAGGATGAATTAGATGGCATTAAAATAAAAGTTTCATATTCTTGTAATGACATAGCAGATGGTCGTACATAAAATGGGTTTTCAAAACACACTTCATTTTGATGTTTTCTCTGATTTTTAGTAAGAAAAAATAACTAAAAGTTTCATTAAAACCTTATTTGTTACCGATTTTTAAGTGACTAATTTCATTGAAAATGAAGAACAGAAGTTTCGCGGAACCCTTAAAAGATCTCCGTGGAACCCCAGGGTTCCGCTGAATGCAATTTAAGAAACGCTTTCTAAAATTTAGTTTTTAAGTTTTTTATAAAAATAATTTATATTCCAGGCTTATAAATGTCCAGCTTTGTTTTAAACCTGTAACATACAAACAAAAATCTATTTTTATGAGCATTTCTGATAAAACATACAGATAATCTGATAAACAAAATGGGTGAGATCATTACTTTTTTGTTTAATCACTTAGCAAAGAGGAAAACATTAAAGGATAATATTTTTCAAGTAAACAGATTCTGTACGCCGTTTTATTTTACTATCATTGTTCGTAATTGTGTTAAGAAAAATACATATTTTTTATTTATTTTTTTATCTGTGCTGTAACTAGTTTACAGCAGAATACTTTCTATATTTAAGGCACAAAACCGTCAAATGTCCTGTCTTTCTCTCCCCCCCCTAGGAAGTTGCAAGCGGAGAGCATGTGTTACACTCCCCCCCCCCTTTGTCCCCCACCCCCTCCTTTTTAAAAGGGTCATTCCACTTCAAATCAATGAAAAAAATGCACTTTTCAGATTCATGTCAATAATTTTAATAAAATTAACAGGTTTGGGTCTATATATATTGATAGAAAAAATCATATTTAAAGGTTTTTCTGACCGTTAGTTTTTGGTGTGATGCCCTCCGAAATACTTTAAGTTTCGGTACTTACAAAAATCTAAACAAAAATATATATTTTGCTTACTAATGTAGTGTATGTGTGGCAAAAATTTCAGAATGACATTGCAATGGGATCATACTGAAAAGTAATTATCAAACATTTAGCTACAGCAGAATATTGCAAATTCTCCCACTATGCAGTTGCTAATCGATGAGCAGCAATTGAAACTTCGTCATTTCACCATTCCTTTTCTAAGTTCGATGCAATATAAAAATGCAATATAGGTTGAGATGAAAAAAATGGGTGATAAAAAATGTGTAGTTTAGAATCTAAGCATCTGATAAAATCACTATTAGTGACGAAACTGCCTTTTAGTATAAAAGCTCATCTAATTTTCTTAATCTTAGTAACCATGGAATCAAGACTGACGATTTAAAGGAAACGGCCTTTTTACTTCCTTTTACAAAAAAGGAAGTATTGTATTCGCGAAAAAAATTTTACTCAAAAATCGGTCTTAATTTCCATTTTGCTCACCCCCGAATGAATGTTGAGTTTATTTTTCAACCCAACTACACGTGGATATATGCCTAGGAACGTACAGACACCCGAAATATCCATTTTGACGATCCCCGAGTTAATTACAACGAGTTTTCTCGTGACGTCTGTATGTACGTATGTATGTGCGTATGTGGGTATGTATATATGTCGCATAACTCAAGAACGGAATGTCCTAGAAAGTTGAAATTTAGTATTTTAGACTCCTAGTGGGGTCTAGTTGTGCACCTCCCTTGTTGGTTGCATTCGAACGCTCCAAAGGGGGGTCTTTCCCCCCTTTTTGGGGGATAATCATTGTTTATTTCGATGTAAACTCAAGTGGTGTTATAATTTGGCGGACACTTGGCGATATATCGCCAGTCTTTTGGTCGCTAAGTTTTGTCGCCAACTTGGTGTAAAATTTGGCGATTTTTTTTATTATTATTTTTTTAAATCTGGTTTCAATTTGGCCACTGTTGGTGATATTTAGAGAGTAAACTATTGAATCACATTAAAACTGCCAATAATGAGAAAATGACATTAAATTGGAGTAAAAGGAAGTCATGTGATGCACACATCAGCTCGTTTTTTTTTTTTTTTTTCTTTTTTTTTTTTTTTTTTTTTTGCACATCACATGGCAAACGTTTGTGAGATGGTGTGGATAGGACTGATAACCTACGAGCAGATTGAGCTAGTCTTCAAACGATCAACGGTAACGTGGTCATAATTCTGCGACACTAGTTTGATAGAGCAAATGAACAAATTAAGACAACACATTTTCAGTGCAGTACCATTTTATAGTCAAAAAGAAAAGAGGCTTTGGAACTCAGAAAAATGACAGTAAGATGATAAGGTAGTTATAAAATCTTCATTTTTTTTATTCCACTGAACGAGAACGAGGTTAAGTGAAAGCATTTTCCTTTCCAAGCACTTCAAGAGTAGAATACACGACAGTTTTTTAGGGTGATCTTGGATGTTAAAAAAAATTTTGAAAAAAAAAAAATAGAATCGACTTCAAAACTGCTCTAAAAAGTGAAAAATAATTTTATTCTTTAAACACCATCGATAATATTTTTAAACATAATTTTTGAAGTTCGCGTAAAAACAAAAAGTAAAATCCAGTGTAACCATACGCTTCGTTCATATTTTTTTTTTTTTTCAGAAAACATCCAAAGTTAGGAACGAAAACATTTATGTCGTTACTAAAATATGCTGTTATCAATGCATAATGTATAAGTAGAGAAGAAACTGGGCTTGTTTAAATTTATAGTTGTAGCTGAGTTATGGTTGTGAATGATTTTGTCTATCTTTTTTGCGCCAACTTCAAAAATTATGTTTAAAAATATTATCGATGGTGTTTAAAGAATAAAATTATTTTTCACTTTTTAGAACAATTTTGAAGTCGGTTCTTTTTTTTTTTTTTCAAAATTTTTTATTTCATTCTTTTTTAGTGTAAATATTTCAGAAATAGTAAGAGTTACCATCACGAAACTTCACCTTATTTTTTTCATAAAAATGCTCCATACTAAAAAAAATTATAAACATGCCTTAAAACTTTAAGCGATTGCCGCTAAAAAATTACCCTTGTTCCCCTGTGGAATTCATTAGTGTGTTAATTTAGTTATAACCATTTAAATATTACGTTTTCCCTAACTAATGTACATTTCACAGCATACAAGTTGCTTGTGATGCAACCCTGTATCTCCTTACTTAGTCCAGATCATCTGTTATTCGCATAGTTGATAACGATAAAAACACTAAACTATAGTTGAAGCAAGCTTAACCTGATAGCATTGTGAAGGCCTAAGCAGATCTTAATCACAGCATTATCTCGCTTCGAGGTTAGGTTTACCCCGACTATAAAGCAATAACACTGAAGAAACTTGATGCTTGCTTCAGAGAAGCCTTCATTCAAAATTATCATTACAATTACTATTAATGTTACTGTTGTATGGCACCAAAACTTTATAACAATGGGTTTTATATTTAATCATTTAATAGGGAAATTACATGAAATTTACTGTTTTTTGCCCATAACTTTTTTTCTATAGAACAAATATGGTCAAACGAAGTAATGGGACCTAAGTTGAGCCATCCCCTATCCATTAAAAAAAGAATCATCAAAATTGGTTCACTAGGTGAGACACTGTGAATGGACAAACAAAAAAAAAACAACATACATACGGTATGAACTGATAACCGCCTTCTTTTTGAAGTCGGTTAAAAAGTGGTTGGATTTTAAATCTGAAGCCATGACCGATATTGGTGACTAGGGTTTGTTTTAGATGCAGACAAAGGAAACAACACAGTTGAGTTTTTAAATCATCCCACATGGACCTTCACGTTCCATCTACAATCTGGAATTTGAGTATGTTCTTAATGCACCGATGAATTGTATTAATTCAAAAGTAGACCCTAGGACAAGTCCGACAAGATGGATTAACAAGTTCACAAAGCAAGAATTGGACTATACGAATCTCAAGTTATAAAGAGTATGCAGTTATAAAGAGTGCATTTTTTTTCTGTAAATGTATTCAGAAGCCATTAGTTACATAATGGGAGAAATTGCAATGTTCGGCGGTTCTTTAATCTTTTATAATTACTTTTCAGTAAGGCCCCATTGCCATCCCAGTCTGAAATTATATATTAGTAAGCAAAATAAGTACAATTTTTCCAGATTTTTGAAAAGTATATTTTTGAGGAAAAAAAAAAGTCAAATGTTTTTCATGACCTTAAAAATACAAATTTCGCATAACCTTTCCACAAGTGGTACATCATTATTAAAACTCATAATTCTAATAAATTTCTTTTGATTAAAAACAGAATATTTAACACTGAAAACCCAGACAATATCAATACCACCTTCACAAAAGTTGTGGCACGTAACTAATCTAATATTAAATATCCTAAAAATATATATATATAAAAAAAATATTTTAAGTAATATCCAATAAAAAGTTAGGCAAGTGTCAAAAATCGATTGCTCCCATTTTTGTAACAAAGGAAAATTTCTGTTTATGGAGATCGCAATCCTCTTCTTCTGCCTTTTTACTTAAGTTACGGAAGAGAAAAATCCGCACTAAGCCTGGTTATAAGTAAAACGAAAGCACAAAATGGGCACAACAAAAAATTAGTTGAAGATCTAAAAACGTGATTATAGGCTATCTTTTGTCAGGTTAAGGTTAGGTCAAGTCCCTTACGACCCATTAGAATAATAAGTACACAAGTGAAATGATTATTGATAGAATAAGTCTCTAATTTGCGATATCATGAACTTAGCAAATGTAAATATACTATATCTACATACGTATATATCTGTAAATTTATATAACACCTCTAAAATTAGGTTTTAGGACACCAAAGGAGTCTCATTAGAAGTTATCAAACAGTTACTGTTTCAGAAAAAACATTTTCAAAAATCAAAAAAAAAAATATTCTTCAAAAAGCAAAAAATAAAATTAAAATTTAATCATTACACATCACACTACTTTTGGGGATTTAGGATCCAATTCGAACAGGAAGCAAGCAAAGTCAAGTAAAATTCCGAGAGGTTTACAAAGCTTGAAGCTGCAAAAAAAAACTCCTATGGTTTCGTACATGTATCATTCTGACAAGGTTATAATAACCACTGATATTTTGTGATTAAAGTACGTAGAAAATGACAACTTGCTTCATGGCAAAAACCTCGATCATGTTCCGGCTTCCTCACAAGAGTGTCTTTGATATTGATTGTAATTGTGATTGATGGGTGTTTTAGAGGTTTTTGTCTATCCTACGAGAGGAGGTTTGTACCCCAGCAGATAAAAGGATTGACATCCCGGAGCAGGGAGCAACAGTGAGAAGACAACGCAATAGATGGTGGTACCATCTATGGACAGTTCGAGAATTTAGAACCAGGCAAGGAGCCGAATAACTTTCTCGTCTGGCACCCCCAGAAGTATCGTTTCACTTGGAAGACATTGTGACCACGAGCATATTTAACGTCGCCCAGTCACCATTAATGATGACGGTGGATCTTCGACCAGCAAGGTCAAACCCGAGACCCTCCGGCCCCAAGTTCAATGCCTTACCGATCAGGCCACCACGCCCCCCCCCCCCCCCCCCACAAGAGTGTCGTTCATATTGTTTTCGTTTATGAGAAATTACGTGCTCTGCGTCGGTCGCTGCGCAGTTTTTGAAGCAATTTTGACGGCAGGTGGGACTTCACACAAACCATGGTGCAAGGTTTCTCCAACAATTTGAGATTTTTTTTTTAAATACAACTTACTCCAGAATTTGTGTAGCGTTACACCTATTAACCATAGTAAACTTACACAATTTTTTTACTGTGTATAGATCTACTAGCGTTTATCAAGAGTAATGGAATTGAAGAGTTATACGTATAGAATAGCTTTCAAAAAAAGTTATGGAAAACTAAATTGCTAAACATCACAGTATGCATACAACTGTCAAAAAGTGAATTAATTTGAATAATCATCTTGCATTAAATAAATTATGTAGAACAATTGCTGTTTTGACATTTCTTGCAAATAACTAAATAATTTTTTCCTAACTTTTTGATCTAAACACAAAAAAAAAAAGTTCAAAAGCTATTTATAAATTGCAAATAGTTACATACAAGGCAGTTTTATTAACGGCAGATACTATCTGATATCCTTTAAATCTATAGCAAGAAAGCGTTCCAGTAGATAGCATGTTGCAAGTAGATTGAATATACAGTTGTATTATATTCAGAGAGGTAGCTTTCTATGTTTCTTTGTGATCAAATTTTACAATACAGGGCTACTGAAATATGTTATATGGATGAATTTAGGTAATTTTTGTGTAGCTCTTTAACGCAATTTCTCAATAATTTAAGAAAATATTTTCAAACAGTTCGATTACACCTTGAAAGACTGATTTCTATATTCCTTTGGAAGAAAAGTTTTACAGTGCAGAACTACTGAAATATGTTGCATGGATGAGTTTAAGCAATTTTGTGTAGTACTTCAACGCAGTTTGTGGTTGATCTAAGAAAATTAAAATTAGGAATCTTGCGCTAAAAATGTTAAAATACGAACAACGTCATTTTCGCTTATTGACGTTGTTTATGTTCTAACATAAAAGAAAATATTTGCTTTTATTTTACACATAAATTTTAAACTTCTAGAAATTGAACACATTGCTAAATTTAATCGTGTGAAAACAATATTCTCTGATATAATCTGGAAGAATGCATTTTCTTGCTGGCTGAAAAAATATCTTCATCTCCAATACACCTGAAGAATTCAGGAATAAACATTATTCGGCTTTGGTTTGTGCAGCTGTGAATAAAAAGTCTCATGTTTTCTATAAATATGAATGCCATCAATTTGATTTGAGATATAAATATCTTAATGTTAAAAGGAAGACACAAAGAAAATTATTTACTGCTTTAAAGTTGAAAGATTTGCAAGATTTTGGAAATCATACATGGGGTAGACCGACCAATGAATAAACAATCCCCAGTGCAAAAAGAGTTTTTTTTTTTTTTTTTTTAATAAGATTTCAATGGTTTTTCTTAGATAAATAGGTAGTAATAACATCTTTCTCTTCATTGTCAAAAACAAAATGTCTAGAAATTGCTATGTTTTGTCTACTGGTTGAGGGTGCTCAATCACTGAATTGGTGCTCTTTTTTTCATTTCAACTCCCTAAAAAGCCTGGCGTAAAACGGCAGAACCGTAAAAGTTCCCCTAATTTTCAATACACGATTGTCTTCAAGAATTTGGAGATTTTTGCATCAAATTAGCAACTAATTAGTCTCATTAGCGGATTCAAACAGACACCCTGGGCTGTATTGTTTATATTTATAGTAATATGAATTATTAGTAGTATTAAAAGACGTCCCAAAATTACGATGAAGGGGGATAAGATCCATCATACGTCTTTATTCATCCACACTTAGTAAAGCTTGACCACAGAGAGATGGCGCGTGAACTCGAAGCGGAAACGGAATATTTCATTTCGTAACAGGTAGGATCAGCGAGAAACGTGAGTGTTTACTGCTGCACATTCTCGCTTGTTCTACCTATTATTTAATGAAATGGTCCGTTTCCACTTCAAGTTCACGTGCCCTCTCTCCGCGTGTGGTCAAGCTTAACCTTCACTCATCTTCTTAAAGCACCCCTTCTTAAGTTGTAAGTTGTGACCCACCTTGTAGTTTTACAGTTTCTTTCTTTTTTTTTTTTTTTTTTTTTTTTTTTTTTTTTTTTGTGGATCACGACGGTCTAATGATTTGTTTATATTTACTATTAAAAGATTGTTGCGCAACTTATTAGAATTTAATAAGATATCCTAAACTATTTTTGAATGAAAAAAAAATTATACAAATGCTGAACATTAGTGCCTAAACCATTAGTTCACAAACTCTCTGGTACTTTTTAACAATGTTCTCATACTGAGATAGCATAATACATCTATTTAAGTGTTCAAATGTCATTGGTTGATTAGAGTCACATAAAAAACATTCTAGGGTATTCACCACTCTGATTCCATAAGCGAGCAATCGATCATGTCCAAACGAACCTCCACTACTGTCTTCCATTTATGAATGGAACAATACCTTGAAACAATTTGAAGCTTCAAACGAATTCAAGGGACTTTGATCTGAGTATGCAGGGGTGCCCAACCCCCTAAGAGCAAGGGCGCACCCCCTTAAAAACCAAGAGCCCCCTCCTCCCCCTCCCAAAAAAAGTAAAAAATACCCGGCAAAACAACTCCCCTAAAAATTCCAATGGCGCAGTCTGCGCCAAGACCGCGCCTAGGTGGGCGCCCCTGAAGTATGAAATAAAGACATATGGGAAAAACTATAAGGATTGTAAATTTTCCTTTCGGCTCTAAAGATTAGTCTGACGTTAAAGAGACAATATTTTTATGGGTAGTATTTTTTGCTAAACTGCTGGTTTCTTCTACTGGACACCCTGGAAACTGCTTAATCAAAAAACAAACCTTGCAGCTATGTATGAATGAAATTTTTAATACAACATTTTATGTAATGCCAAGAAAAGTTGTAATGTTGTTTACTACTCGTAATCTGCACACTTAAAACAGAGCATTTGAAAACAGAACTTTATATCAGAAAAACAGCCAGTGAATGACACTATCAGCTGAACAAAGACAGAAGTAATCTAAATCGATTCTCTGAAGTAAATAAACAAGCGAATAAAATGCAGTAATTTCTTATTTTGGAGCAATTTTCTAGTTACATACATCAAACAATTAACGTTCGCTTCATCCAACTGCAATGTAACAATTTTATAGCATTCTTAGAAAGCTACAAGAAAAACACCAGTAAAGTGAGCATTGTGAACATTAACAACCTTTTGTTTAGGTTTAAATAGCAAAAATAAAAGCAGCGAAAAATGAGGCTCGTGTTGTAGCAGTAAAAAGAAAAAAAAAAAAGTTTATTTGTATTTTTTATTTCAGCAGCAGCGCGTTTTTGGTCAAGATCAAGATCGTCACAATTCAAGGTGAATGTCGCTAAACAAAGGAGAACGGTATATTTCAAATCATAAGTTTATGGGAAAATTTTCCATGCAGATTCGTCGCTCGTGGCAACCTGAAGTGTATGATATATTACGCGTGAACATCTCATGTAATACATCTCAGTGCAGCGAATATTTTGACTTGGATTTAAATGATGTAAACACGCGCAAAGATTACTTTCAATCGTCCTTTTGGACATTTAAGAAGTACATTTTTGAAAAATATTATGACCATTGCTGGCTCTAAAAATACACATTTACTGACATTTCTATATTTTTGTCCGGGGTACAGCAGTAAAAATATTTCAGCCTTTAACTGTCTTTTTCTATAGTCTCAATATTACAATCCCATTTTTGTATATGTCATTAGTTACATTGCTAATACATATTACATTGCTAATTTCATGCTTAAAATGCCAAAAGCAGAAATAAATATAGATTACCTTTATGTATTACACTGTGTGTGGAGGGAATGATATATTGACTATAATAAATATATAAATTGTTTCTATTCCTATATTTTGCAGTATACTCTGATTTAATTTAATTTTGTTAATTATGCATCGTATATCAAACATCGTTATTATCAGCAGAAATAGTGCCCATGATTAACAAAAAAAAATCAATAACAATAATTCCTATACTTTTTAGTAATCAATTTCTATATTTTGCGTTGCTGGTGCAGCAAATAACAAATATCTGGCAACGTTATAATATTCGGTGCTTAACAGCAAACATAATGAATAATATTAAAACATAGTTAGTTGTTTAACTAATTTTTCTTGGAAAACATATAGTTAAGTAGTGTTATTTACTTAGCTATTTGAGAACGTTTTCTGAGCTAATAAATATGTAGTTCATTTTACAACTAAATAAAGAAAAAATAACAGTAGATAGAAATAATACAGCCTTGTAAGCTTACACAGATTTCAGAATGTTTATTTGCCCCTGAAAGTATTGATTGTCTCCCTCAACATCTCTTAATTCTTTTGAATGCAATGTTTTCATGTTTCACTTTACATTTGGAATCAAAAACGTATTTGGTGAGGCGAAATAATTTCTCACATGCAGCTGATTTTTAGCTCTCTATATTCCTCATTTCGCATCTTTACATATTCATTTCCATTCCTTCATATTACGTGAAATTCAGAACAAATAAGTTAGTCTCATCTATACTTTGATGTTCATTTTCTTAATTAGGACTAAAATTTGTAACATTTTGGCCAAACGTCTTTTGTTCATCAAAAAATTCGGATTGTTACTAGTGACAACTTTTCTGTCCTACAACGGTATGACACATTTATTGTCATCAGAATAGTCATCACTTTTTTTTAAATTTTGCAACTATATTTTTCTCTCGAAACAATTATAGTTTATTTCCTCAATATTCCTTCTAAGACACTTTTTATGCCTCAGTATTCAAAACAGGAACAGTGTCCCAAGTACGCAGCGTATTTGCAATTTCTCAACTTTATGATTAAATACGTTAAACTGAATTACTTAGGTGGAAATGAATTAGCACAAATAAGGGACTGGTACAAGACCGAAAAGAAGTATGAATCAAACTCAATCAACGAAACAGCAACTGCTTCGAAATTCTCAAAGTAGTTTCTAACTGCTTCAATAAAACTAATATTCTATGAAGTTGTAATTTTCTTAAGCAATATTTTATAGTTGATAAATCCAACAACTTGTGGAAGAGGGTTGGCGGAGGGGATGGGGGGGGGGGGAGAGAGGGGTGTAACATTATGTCTCACTGGAAAAAAAATTATACACTCTATAACAAAAAAAATTGACGCACCAAGAAGCAATCATCCGATTGCTTTGAAATTTTGTATGCATGAGTGTTTTGACCAGATATGCAAATGATTAAAATTTGGTGTCCAATGAAGGAATAATTTGATCTCCAGCGCATCAAAACTGCATATCCATCAGATGTATATAAAGAGCAGTTCTTCAACAGTTACTAAAACTTTCGGTTTGATTTCGATTCAAATTACCTTTCAACAATTTAAAAATGCCTCGCCGCATGGCTCGTGCTCATTATGAGCAACTGTCAGAGTTTAAAAGAGGTCGTATCATTGGATTGAAAGAGGCTGGTAGGTCAAATCGGAGAATCGTTCGTCATTTGAGTCGAAGCGATGCGGTGATTCGAAGATGCTGGCAAGGACATGTGGAAAATGGCAGAGTTCAACGTCAGGATGGCAGCGGTCGACCTAGGGTCACAACAGACCGTGATGATAGAGTGATTGTCCGATCAGCTGTCACAGCGCTTTCTTCGTCTCTATGAACCATCAGACGTTAAACCTAAACACCAGTGTCCATCATGACCATTTACAGACGGTTGGGACAACGAAATTTACTCTCGCACCGACCGTTACGCCACCTATCACTGACGTCTACACACTGCCGAGCCAGATTACAGTGGTGCATGGCTCGATCAGGTTGGAATGGTGCCGACTGGTGACGTGTAGTCTTTAGCGACGAATCCCGCTTCCAACTGTGTCATGACGATCATCGAAGAAGTGTTTGGAGACACCCAGGGCAGAGGGGGGATCCTGGTTTCGCTTTTGCACGCCACACTGGCCCTCAACAAGGCATTATGGTCTGGGGTGAAATTTCCTTTGATAACTGGACCCCTATGGTCGTAATTACAGGTACAATTACTGCACAGTGGTACATCGACGACATCCTAAGACCCATCTTGCTGCCGTTCCTTTTGCAGTACCCTCGGCTGGTTTTCAGCGGGACAATGCCAAATAACATACGGTACGTGTTGCTATGAACTGTCTGCAAGTTTATCAAACTCTTCCGTGACCTGCCAGATCTCTCTCCCATTGAGCATGTCTGGGATAGGATGGGATGGCAATTGCATCTTATAAGCAATGTTGATAATCTTGTCCGACAATTGGAGCGAATTTGGCCGGAAATACCGCAGGACACCCTCCGGGAGCTTTATCGGCACGCCGTGCTTCAGCTTGTATTCAGGCTAGAGGCGAATCAATACCTTATTGAACTTGTTACTGTAACTCTGACATAAATTATTCAATTGTTCTGAGAAGTTAATCATTTCTACTCTGTGTCTTGTCTTCCTATCCACCAATTTTCGTCTCAATCGGATTACTCCTTCTTGGTGCGCCGATTTTTTTGTTATAGAGTGTAGTTCAATAATTTGGACATCGTGTTTTACTCATTCATAGAAATGTTACTAGTTAATACCACTTATTATTAAATTAGTTGGGTCAAATTGTTCAGGTTTTAGCATTTAATGTGCTTAAAATGTTTGAAAAAAAAAAGTTTACTTCCCTATAAGATATAAATAAAATAGCATAATATTTCTGTACTTGAACGAAATTCAAGGGATCTTAATAAACATTTTAAAGAATCTCATGAAACTTTTTGCTGTGAAAAATTGCATGAGGGGGGAGAAGGGGCAGTCCCAATCAAGATATCAGGAGATCCTGGACCAAACACTTTTTGGGGCCCCTTGTAGTAGTCAAACCTCATACAATTTTACCCGTTGGCAAAACAATTTCTGCAATTTTGGGGACCCTAAAAAGCAAGGCTCTACACCATGGTCTGGTTGGTCTATTCGGTATTGAGGCTCTGAGGGAGGAAAGGGGGGGGGGGGCACTTTCCAGTGTCCTTTCCAAAAACTATTTCTATCTCCGCCCCCCAGTCTGCAATCTCAAATGATTGCAACTGCAAGAGAAGTTTCTATATCAAGATCAAGAGTTCTTATTATCAGTAAAGGTCATAACTTTTTGCATTGATAAAAGGGCTTATGATCCTCGGAAACCTATATTTTTAATTACTTTTTTAACGCGGGTGCGTCGCATATTTTTAAAGATATATTTCAGGTAGTATATAATTAAAATAATAATTTAATAGTATCTTGAATGAGTTTAAAATTTGTTCAGTTGCAAAATATTGGTATAAAGAATCTTACTTCATGTGAAACAGTTTTCCGTCCTTTCATTCTAAGATACAAAAATGAAAAAGAATTTCCTTTAACAAAAATATACTTTTTAGCAAAATAGTGTATTGAAGGGAAATAAAAACATTTTAACAAAAAAATTGAACCGCCGAAAAAACTGAAAAGCAAAAAATAATAAACCATTTTAATTAAACCTTAATAACTAAGTTCTTAAACTGATGTAAGTATACCTAAGTATATATTTTTGTAATAATTTAGAGTTTTTAATTAACCTTAATAACTCAGTTCTTAAATTTATGTAAGTATACCTAAGTAGTTTTGAGTCGGTGCCAAACAAGCAAATTAATTATTTTTGTAAAGCGTGAGGCGCAGCGGTGGCGTATGGCAACACGCCCCTCCGCCGGAAAATGCCGAGCGTTCACGAAGTTCAACCCGAACGTCGTCGAGTGGTCTCGAAGAAGCACATGTCGAGTATTTGGCTGCTACTGAGCTTTTGCCTCATATACAACAGTCAAAATGTTTATATCATTGTTCATCATACTGAAGAAGGATTTCTCATCTTGTTAAAAGCTCAAATAAATGGTTTTGTAGGTCATAGTATTATTCAGCGTAAGTATGGCATAACAACTGTAGCCGTTAATTGCATACATGATCCTGAAGATTTTTCTCACTGGTTGTTTGCCTCTCTCGTGCGAGGTCCCAAAGGTTTCAAAGCTCTAACGAGAGGTACTTTTTGTTGTATACGATCTACTAGTATTCATGATTTAATGATGGCGTGTGGAGGGAGCATTTTTTGAAACATTTATGTTTATCGCCGGACATTTCACATTACATTGCTAATTTTATTTGATTATTTCTTTAAATTTAGGTAATTTAGGGATCTTTGTTTATTTATTGTTTGGCACCGACTCAAAACTACTTAGGCATACTTACATTAATTTAAGAACTGAGTTATTAAGGTTAATTAAAAACTCTAAATTATTACAAAAATATATACTTAGGTATACTTACATCAGTTTAAGAACTTAGTTATTAAGGTTTAATTAAAATGGTTTATTATTTTTTGCTTTTCAGTTTTTTCGGCGGTTCAATTTTTTTGTTAAAAAGTTTTTATTTTATAGTTTTTTGTGGCTATAAGCTACTAATGTGGCTATAATCTGTATGCTTACATTTTTGATTACTTTTAAAATAGCTACCTACCTTACTTTAGCTATTAACATATATATATATATATATATATATATATATATATATATAATCGTATTTTAACAATTATCTGTTGTGTTACATAAATAATTTTAAAAAAGCAGGCTTTATATACTAACATGGGTAGGCCTACAAAAAATGATGCTCGGATGAGGAAAAGATGTTTAGAAGAATCTATTAATGAGAAAGAAAAAAGGTTGGAAGCAAACAGAAAGAGAATTACATTAACACGTTCACAGGAGAGTTTAGGTCAGCGCGAGGAAAGACTGTCGAGAATGAGAAGCTACAATAACGATAGGTTATTGCAAGAAGGTGATAAGCAGCGCGCTAGTCGTTTAGATATGATAAGAGAGCGACTTTCAAATGAGAGTGAAGAGCAACGCGCTCATCGTTTAGATCTGATAAGATAGCGACTTTCAAATGAGAGTGAAGAGCAACGCGCTCATCGTTTAGATCTGATAAGAGAGCGACTTTCAAATGAGAGTGAAGAGCAACGCGCTCATCGTTTAGATCTGATAAGAGAGCGAGTTTCAAATGAAATTGAGGACGAACGTATGCTGCGTTTGGATGCTGCTCGTAACCGTTCAGCAATGGTGGTACTTCACGAATCTTCCGAGGAGAGAACTAATCGTCTGAGCGTCATGCGACAAGCAGCTCGCGAGCGAAGAAACCAGTGTAACGCAGAAAACTTTAAGAAATCAATTAATGTTTATGCTGACTTGTCGTGTTCAATATGCAAAAAAAAATTGTATCCTCAGCAACGTAGGAAATTGCAAACTAAAAATTTAGGCTCTATTTTGCCTAACGAACTGGTAGCTTTAGGTAATATAATTACTTGTTCACGATGCTCAAACAATATTAAAAAACATAAAACTCCACCCCAGGCCTAGTGGAACAAAATGTCGGTAGCTGCAATACCTACAGAAATTGATGAGTTATCGGAAATTGAGAAACGTTTTATTTGCAGAGTAGTGCCATTTCTTAAAATAATAAAAATTCAAAATCGTTTGAGCCAAGACTGGTGCAAAGGGCAGGCAATCCTTTTTGCTCAGGATGTAATCGAGCTGGCGGAACAACTTCCGCTTGAACCTAATCAAACTGGATTAGTGCTCGTAGTAGAAAGTCGTGAAAATTTAGAACATTCTAGGGAGTTTCAAATTGATATAGGTAAACTTCAAGTGGCATTGCAGTGGCTCCTAAAGAATAATGCACTGTATAAAGATGTTCGTGTGCATTTTCCTACTGTGATCGATATTTCTACGATAACACAAATTGCTGACGAATTTGCATTTTTTCATCTATTGTACGTTAGCTTTGTTGTACAAACTAACTTATTTGGTTTCCGCTGAAAAAAATATATAACTCCAACATTTTCTTATTGTTAGTACTACTGAATCCAACACACATTTCTTCAAATATCTCAAAAACTCATTTCTGCAGATACTGCCGCTTACCTGCCCACGGCAGTACACACGAGAGACATACAGGTCTGAAGCTCATTCATTGTGTGCTTTTTTTTTTTTTTGTAATACCCAACTCAGAATCAAAAAATCTTGGAGTAAACAATCACCCCCTCTCCCCCCCTCCTTAGGGTAGGAATTTTTCCCTCAAATTTATAGGGGAATTACTTCAGGCTATATCCTTTCTAATAAAAAAAGAATATTCAAAATCGGACTATTCTGTAAAAAGTTATGTGTGGTCATACATTTAAAAAAAAAAAATATATACGTGTCGACTTGAGAACCTCCTCCGTTTTTTCGTCGGTTAAAAATAGTATGTCACCATCACTAAACTTCGCCCTATTTTTTCGTACAAATCCTGAATATAAAAAATGTTTGACGACTGGCACTGAAAACAAACCCTAATCACAAGTACCAGAGATTGAGAGGTCTACACTGCCGTGTGCAGGTAAAGGGCTATAACTGCAATTTTATCTTTTTTTTTTTTTTTTTTTTTTTTGCATTTTGTCATCATTGTTTGTACGTTAGCTTTGTTGTACAAACTAACTTATTTGGTTTCCGCTAAAAAAAAAATAAATTCCAACATTTCCCAGTTGATAGTATTGAATCCAGCGCACAATTCTTCAAATATCTCGAAAACTCATTTCTGCAGATACTGTCGTTTACCTGCTCAAGACAGTACACACGAGAGACATACAAGTCTGCATCTCATTCATCGTGAGGGTTTTTTTTTTTTTTTTCGTTATACCCAATTCAGCATCAAAAAATCTTAGAGTGAACTACTAATCGCCCCCCTTTCCCCACCCTTAGGGTAGGATTTTTTCCCTCAAATTTATATAGGAACAACTTCAGGCTATACCCTTTCCAATAAAAAAAAGAATATTCTAAATCGGACTATTCTGTAAAAAGTTATGTGTGGTCATATATAAAAAAAAATCTGTGAGTGAACAACAAATCTCCCACATTTCCCACCCTTAGAGTAGGAATTTTTTCTCCAAATTTATATGAGACCAACTTCAGGGTATAACCTTTCCAATAAAAAAAGAATTATCAAAATCGGACTATTTTGTAAAAAGTTATGTGTGGTCATACATTAAAAATTTGTGAGTGAACAACAAATCAACCCCCTTTTCCCACCCTTAGGGTAGGAATTTTTTTTCAAAATTTTTATGGGACCACCTTCGGGGTATACCCTTTCCAATAAAAAAAGAATTATCAAAATCAGACTGTTCTGTAAAAAGTTATGCGTGGTCATACATTAAAAAAAAATATATATACGTGTCGAATTGAGAACCTCCTCCGTTTTTTCGTCGGTTAAAAAATAATATCCTGCGAAGCTGGATTTAAAACTCGTGGCGCCATCTACAGAAAAGAAATAAAGTTTTAAATTCAAATATTATCAGTATCAGCCATTCAAAAACAATTTTACTCATCAGGAATAGAGACAACTACTAAAATTAAATCGTCATTCTTAAAAAAAAAAAAAAAAAAAAATGGTCAAAGTTGCAGTTTGTAACCTTTTCCTACTTGCAATATCATATTCAGCAGTAAAATAGTAAGAGCTGCTTAAAAAATTGATGCACGCGAACCACTTCGACTCTCGACATTTAGGGGGTCAGGCGGTCAGGGAGGGTCTTTTGCTTCCCCCCCCCCCCCCAATAGTTTTGAACACTCAATGCTTTTACACACAGCGTGTTCCCATTTAACCTGTAAGACCTTTATTTTCACAACCGTAAATCCTAGATGCATACTTCCAATTGCAAAAATGGTCAAAAAAAATGTCGAGTTAAGAAATGCATATAGAGCAAAGTTTGAAGTGAAAAAAAAATATGAAAAATATGAAATCTAAATTTTTATATGATATATATTTTTTTTATAAGTCCTCTACATTGCATGTAGGAACATAATCTCTATTGCAAAATTAACAATACTAACTTCAATTTTTATCAAAAATGCATAGTTAAAGACTTTAAAACGTTTCATTCCTTGCACATGCAAAATTCGGAAAAACAATATGCTCTAAAACAATTCTTGAAATTAATTAAATTGCATTTTTTTGAATGAGTCAGAAACATTTAAATAGATTTTTTGTAGTAAGTTACCGCCCTAAGCCAGGGCTACGACAGAAATACATCAAATACACCTCCAGCTCAGTTATTTCATTAAGAGGTTTTTCGCCTCCAGCTCAGTTACTTCCTATTCCGGGCTGAAAAGCACGAAGCTACAGTCCTCGGATGGAATAACTGAACTGTCGGTGTATTTTATGTATTTAAATAGATGCAATAGATCCTTCTCCTAATTTACAGAATGAGAATCGAGTCCAAAATTTTTTATTCTTATAAGCTAAGCGGTAAAATAAATGAAGTTTTTATGATTCTTTAAATGCGCAGTCAATATTAAAAGAACAAATGCTTTACTCCAGAATGATTACCGCAAAGATGAAGCAACAAGAGGAAAAGGGGCATATGTGAACATTTTTTTTTTTTTTCATTTCTTAATTTCTCAGAAAATATTATCAATTTCTCACAGAAAAAGGGTCCCCATGAGTGAATAGTCTTTTCTTTGTGCTATGGAATTCTTTGAGATTTTTTTTAAAGATATTTCTTTACTTCATGGAATTTTTTAAAAATGTCTCCAATTGTTCAAATGTGAACACGATTGAAAAATGCAGGACGAGCATCATATTTGAACGAAAAACTCTTTAATATAAAACCTATACGGATATCGGGGGGCACGGCAGTGCCCCCGCCAAATCGAGCGCGAAGCAGACACTGCCGTACCATCCTTTACTGGAACCATTTCGCCGCATTTTCAGGCCCCTATTTGAGAACCTTCTGATGAGACCAGAATGCAGAAATTTTCGTCATCCAGTAAGCTATAATCACATACTTAAAATCCGAAGTTTCAAGTCTGTAGGTCATTTAGTTCCGAAGTTAAGCGAAAGCAAAGTTTCGCATTTATGACACTCACTCACTCACTCATGATCATCAAAATAGAACTAGTACTTCCCATTAACTCAGAGAGGTGAAATTTGGTACAGAGTAAGGGTTTGATGGGAAGGGAAAGTTGATAAAGGGAAAACTATAAAAACTAGGCTAATCGAAGATCTGGAGTGCCCTGATTAGAAAACACAAGAGCCCAACCAAACTATTAGAGATCGACATACCGCTTTACAAAAAATATTCAACTTGGTGGGCCGCTTCATTTGATGTCAAAAATCGAAAATCTGAAGTATCTAATGAATAACTCTCAGCTGGTCTCAGGTGTATTGAAGATATGGTAATGCTCCCTTCTACAATTGGTACATAAAAAAATCGACTGTCATTGCAAAAGTCCAGCGTAGTGGGACACATCTTCTTATTTAATCTAGCCTTTTAGTCTTCTCGAACATTACACAAATTAAATGTTTCTACAAAAAGAAGTGAAATTCCACTAAAAACATTCTGTAAAAAACTGGCCAAGTCTCGATGGAGCTGCTTATTTATCTCTAAAAAGTAATGAAATCTAGACAAAGTCATGACAAGTCTAAGGTTCCTTACTGTGATTTCTTTATTATTATAGTTAATGTTGTGTGACTTGGGCGTTAAAGGGTACACAAGGGTACAAAACCAGGTGCTCCATGACACCATTGCACCAATCTGTCGCCAGAACCGCTACCCATTGACGATGGAAAATTGCCACTTGGAAAACGTGTAAACAAAATTGACTTGTACCCACTAACGTATAAAGAATGTTTAACGGCCAAGTCACACAACATTAACTATAATAATAAAGAAATCGCAGTAAGGAACCTTAGACTTGTCATGACTTTGTCTAGATTTCATTACTTTTTAGAGATAAACAAGCAGCTCCATCGAGTCTTGGCCAGTTTTTTACAGAATGTTTTTAGTGGGATACTAATTACAGTGAAAAGTTTAACTGCTTACTGCGAAAAAAAAGCTTCTTAGCATGTTATTATTACTAGATCTACAAGAAAAATTCTTATAAGACTAAACAATACAAAGAATAGTTTATTATGAAAAGTTTATTCTTGTAATATAGTGCGTTGGAGATTCATAGAGAATATGATGATGAATTTTAAAATTATTCCAAACTTCAGTTTTTAGTTAAAGGAAAATATTTTGTCTTTATTTTCCTTGCAAATATTATATACCATTAAACTTTTGACTAACTATTTAGTAATTAAAGAATTAAATTACAAAAATATTTTAAAATTATCTCTCTTCAACACTTATAATAAGCCTACACTAATTTTTATATTGCGGAAAGGATATGGGAACTGTCCACATATGCCCCTACATGTTGTGTTCACAACTGCCCATCATCTACCTTAAAATTAATTTTCAAAAATAAAGAATTTTTAATTTGATTACAAAATTTAAACTTTAGCATAAATTTACATGAATGTTCTTATAATGGTTTGCTTTAATAAAATTTAGCTGATTAGTTAGTTTAAAATACGTTTTTACATGAAGAAGACGGTGATAAAAGAAATCAGTATCTGCTAAAACAAAGAAGCTGTTACCACAGGAACATAAACTGGTTCCTTGTTCTGAAAGTTTGGTTAAGAAATAGGGCCGGTACTGCCATTACTTGAGAATTTTTAAAGATTTTTTGCTTGACGTTATACTAGTAAAACATACCATCCTCACATATGCCCCGTGCTCACATATGTCCCTTTTTCCTCTACGTAGCCAATTATTTTTCTTTTCTGATATTGTCAAATTAAATGCAATGTTTATTAGTATCATCCTTTACTTCAAAATACTTAAGGAGTTGAAAAGATTTTGCATACATTACATAACTTTATAACGCTGAAACAAAATCGAAATTAAAGAGCAGCTCAGGATTTATGATACTTAAAAGTTTGAACCCGAAATGATCACTGAACTTCGTTTAAAAACTTTCACAAACTAGGATTTGATCGAAGTAAAACTAAACTTTATTTACCTTTTAACACAGCTTAATAAACTATAAAAAAATTAATAATAATAATAATAAATAAATAAAATGCAAAGTCCAAAGAGGATGCAAAAGTATTTCGTGCAAAATATTTCAGAATGGCATTTTAATAAAGTTAGTTTAATCAATTTCAATAATTACATACAGGATCGTTGGGAATTTGGATAAATTAAAATGACGTTTCCTTAACTTCGGGTAATTTTTTGTGAATTTCAATAATTTTTCGTCGTTTGCTTGAATATCTGTGTACAAGTGAATTTTTAGAAGTTTATGCCGATATGATCGGGAGAAAAAGATAAAAATAGAATTTAAAGAAATGAGACATTTTTTCCCCTTTCAAAAAAGCTGCAATCACTGTGAAAGTATAAATGAGAGAAGCCCTCGAATCCTGCATTTCCTATGCTATTCATGTAGTTGAGCTTTGAATGTAGTCTTTAATTAACGGTCGGAACATTAAAATTCTCCTTTAATTAGCGGACCGGTATCAATGTGTTAGTGTGTATTTCTTTAGTTTTTAGGTAAGGGTCTAGTAGCAGAATTTTTTTCAGCAGCCTGGGAAGCAAATTAAAAACTTCAAAAATAGTCCGCTAGGAGAACCCACATTAGGTTAGTCCTAACACTGTTAAAAAATAAAATGTAAAATTGAAGCAGGTTTAATAATGTTTTTCGAAACATGGTAAAAAATTAAATGAATAGTTCAAAAGTCCTTTAACAACTTTTGATTGACATATTTACATCTATATTTATATTTAAAAATGGTCTGTTTTTACGACCGCTTTCTTTTTTTTTTTTTTTTTTTTTTTGGTAAAGGGTTCATTTTTGTGTTTACGACCTTTTAGGGGGGAGGGATTTTAAATCCCTATTTTCCTGAAACGTAATCACGTCAGGCAACAGAAATTTTCTGACTAATAAATAAATTAAAATCTGTTTGAGTTCTCACATTTGCTCTCATTTAATTATTTTGCTTATATCTGTACATTTAAAATATATCCAATGAAATTTTGTTTGTTGCTTTTTGCAGAGTTGCATAATCTTTTAATTTGTTGTTAATAATTAATAGATAAAAGGTTATTTACTTTTTGCGCTACGTACATACTTTTTTTTAAATTTGGCTACCAAAAGCGCAAAAGTGGCTACCATTTTTTGTGACTTCAGTAGCCAGTGGTTACGATTCAGAATTGGTACTACTCTAGAGCTTTACTCCCCCCCCCCCCCCCTCTGATAATCAAATATTCCACCTTCTCCTTTCCTGCTTAGGAGAAAGTAAATGACTTAAAAAACATTCAATGTACCTTTCTGAGATTGTACAAGAATTTTACCCTTAATAACTTTCCAAGAACTGTGCAAAAACAAATATGCAAGCACTCATCAACAAAGATTCAGCTACATCAGAGTGGATGAAACGAACAATTATTATTATTATTATTATTACGACCTTTTACAAAACGCATTAGTTTCCAGATTTTTTTTCATGTTTGACTTATGCGTAGGTATACTACACCCCGTGGGAAGGAAATTTTCTTTATACATTTTCAAAATAACACAGGGTGTAAACTAAGGAGTTATTACTAGTGAGGCGAGGCAAGCAGTTGCCATTTATTTAAAAAAAAAATCTTTTTATTTTTCAATAACATTGAAACAAAATAACTCTTACTCCATTGTCCATAACCATCTGAGACCACTCGTTTGTTGAAAACCATGTTTTTGTTTTGCATTTTGTATTGGATTTTGCTCTTGAGTCATAGCTGGACCACCGTGACATGCGAGCGTTCCGATCCTTGAGCGCATTCTTTCGCCCAGACCTGATAGCCTGAAATCCCCCTTCATCCGCCTCCCCCCCTTTTTTTTATTAATTTTACAGAAGAGACGAAAAACATTGCACTCTCTGCCCGTTTATGTTTTCCAAAAGACTTTTTTCTTTTGTTTAAAAAACATTCGGTGCATTCCTTTATTTTTTTCCCATTTTCCTTTTTTTAAATTAACATTGTCGTCTATTTATTTTTCTCGTACATAGAAAATAATTTGGTTTTGAGCTAGTTTTTAAGTAAATCGACTTCATTTTACTTTTATTTCTCAGTTTTCCATACAAATCGAGTAGTTTCTCACTTTTATGCCATATACAATCAAAAACGTGAGTTGATTTAAACAAATTTATTAAAATAAAAGTTATTGATGCTCCCCCGTACGTTTTGACAGTGGCGATATGGTAAAAGCATGGATTGAGCTGGTTTTCAAGTAAAACGGGCTTTTTGGAGGCGGTTTTCAACCGGCTTGAAAGGGGTTCCTTTCATGTTGATTAGTGGTGCGATAATATAGATAGAGAAGTATCAAATTATTAAACTAAAAAAAAAATGCAAATTCATGGATGGAGCTAGTTTTGATACTTAACGCCTCAATTCAACTTTACTAATAGTTTATTTATTTAAAAAATAGGGGAGACAGTAATTAATTCAAATAAATTATACATATTACCAGTGCCGGATCTACGAAGGGAGCAAGCCGGGGTTCTTACCCTGGGCGTAACTTCTGGGGAGCGGCAAGTTCAAGGTTTTTTTTTTTTTTTTTTGAAATTCGATATTAAACCTTGAAGGAAGATGGGTACCTGCTCAATTTCAGGATTTGCTTCGGCTCGAAAATATTGAAAATCCAGCTATGTAAATTATGTACATACAGACATGATAACATAAAAATGTTTTTATCAATGAATATACGCAAAGCAAGGTATTTATTAGTTTTCTTTTATTCTTCGGTAGTTTAAAACTCAATATGTTCCACATGTTTAAATGTATTGATACATTTTCTAACATTAGCTGAAACTAATGTATTTTATTTGACAAAATACGACATGTAATTCAAAAGAACAGAAATAAAAGAATAGAAAGAGAATAAAAACAATTTTTTAATTTCTAAAAAAAAAAAAATCGCGAGAATAGTGTTTCATTAATATATTTATTAATATAGTATTCTTAAATTTAAAATCAAATTTTGAATTAGATTTTCGTTAAATAGAGAAATGAAATGTTTTTTAAAAGTCTAAATCAACAAAGGATTTAAATACACATATAATAGAAAGTATAAAGTAGAGAAAGTTATCAGAACTAGTACTATGAAAAGCAAAAATAACTAGCAGTAATACAGTCGAACTCGTTTATAGCGAGTGCGAAGGGACCGCGATATTTGCTCGTTATAATCGAGTGTTCGTAAAAAACGAGTTTGTGAAAAATAAACTAAGATTCATACACACTAGCTTATTATTACAATTTCTGGTTAATTTGCATTGAACTGTCTTACTGCTTGATTGTACCTTTTTTGTGCATCCAAAAAAAATCGAAATTTGCACCTATGACTTCAAAAAAAGATTCAAGTTTTTCTGCACATCGAAAGCCATTGACTATTTCTTCACATTTGTCATTATCGTCGTCGCTTTCATCATTTTTTTCATCTGCATTTGCTTGAATGGATCTACAATATCTTCGGAAGTATACCTCGGAATTGATAACATATTGGAGTCAACAAATACGTAATTTTTAAATCACTCCACAAATTTAAAAAAAAAACGAGGTGATGTGTGCCTCACATGACTTCCTTTTACTCTTTTTAATGTCATTTCCCCATTATTGGCAATTTTAATGTGATTCAATTGTTTACTTTCTAAATATCACCAACAGAGGCCAAATTAAAACCAAATTTAAAAAAAAAATCGCCAAATTTGTCGCCAAGTTGGTGACAAAACTTGGCGACCAAAAGACTAACGATATATCGCCAAGTGGCCAAGTGTCCGACAAATTATAACACCACTTGAGTTTACATCGAAATTAAAGGGCAAAAGACTCCTTTAGGAACATCCGAATGCAACCAAAAGGGAAGGTACACAACTAGGTCCCACTAGGAGTTTACGTACCAAATTTCAACTTTCTAGGATATACGAGAGTCATACGAGTTACATACGCACATACATACGTCCCAGTAAGCAAAATATCTTGCCTCAGTATGGCATAAAGGTTGACATGCTAGAAAAATCATCTTGCATTAATGCTGCCTCAATATTGTTATGTTACTCTATTTATGCTATCAGCAGGCTGCCACAATATTGACTGACAAGGTGTATGCAGCATAATATCAGGAAAATATCAAGGTAGGCTGCTTTTGTAATAGTGCATACGTATTGATATGACAGGATAATATCAAGATGTTGTCATGACATCATGAAATCAAGGTCTAGGCAAGATGATAATGCTTTTGTAATCTTGCA